>NC_135695.1:2924447-2966947 GCF_964276395.1 Gasterosteus aculeatus | reverse complement strand
GAAGGTGAGAAGTTAGGGCCAAACCAAGAAGGAGGAGCCGAGACGTAGCTGAAGAAGGATGAGGACCAGGGCACGAGAAGGAGGAGGAAATAACTCATCACTGGCAGGAGGGAACCAGAAAAAGAAAAGGAGAAATCAAGGAGGTAGAGGAGAGGCCGTGAGGAGGAGGAGGAGGAGCTGGAGAAGATCAGGAGGATGGACTGAATCCAGATCGAGAACTCGCAGCGTCCCTGATGAGGATTAATTACGACTGTGTGTTTTCGGTGTTTTTTTTTCTACAGAAACAGGAAGTTGACAGAAGTCTGCAGCCCTGCGGGAGTTCAGCTGCTCACTAATCACTTCCAATCCTCTAATCTGCCTCAACATGAGCAGGATTTTCCTCCCACAGAGCCGCTGGAACACATTCAGGAGGGAAAAACACACAAACTGACACAAACCATCAGAGCGAGCCGAAATGACATCTCGTCCCCTTTCAGGGGAACCTTCACAGGATCTGAACTGGAGGAACCAGTTAGGTACAAATTCTCCCCGTGGGGTCTGGTAGGGCCCCAGCTGTGTTGCTGCAGGTCTCGGGTCTGTTTGTTGTGGCTTTAATTCTTAAAAGGGTACAAGGTGACTTTAACAGCTGAAGAGCACAAAAAGCTGCTCCTGTCCCGTTTGAACTTGGGCCTCCCTTTCTGAACGATAAATATGTGCGATTCAGGCAAATGGGTTCTGGACCCGTCCAGACCGCCAGCTATTCTCTCTCATGGCAGCTTTTACATCCACGTCCAAAGCGGCGTCGGTTGGACTTGTGTCTTAAAGGTTCGGCCGGACAGAAATCAGTCAGCGTGAACACGACGTCCCAAAACTGAACGTGAGATTACACAGTGCAAGACACTGTGTCTGACAACTGTTTTTGGAAGAATGTTTCGTATTCATATGGTGTTTACGTTCATACGCTGTTCATGGGGTCACAATATTGTAACAGGAGTAATCTGCAGATTACAAAACAAAAATACACACAAACACACACACACTGGCACAGACACACACAAACACTGGAAGTGTGTTTCTCAGTGGTGGGATACTTTTAATTGGAGGAGACAATATTAGAGTGAATGAGAGGGGAGGTGAGGAGTGGGCGGGGCTTGATGGTAGGTTGATGTGACAGGTGCACACACACACACATACACACACACACACACACACACACACAAAACCCTCCCTGAAGCCTACAGGTGGAACATGACACTTCTGCTTTCCAGTACCTCTTCCTGACAAAACCCACAGCTACTGCCAGGGAAGGGAGGGTGTGGGAGGGTGTGGGAGGGGGGCAGGGGAGGGGGGATGCTGGAGGTGGTTGCTTGGGGTTTAACTGGATGCGGACCTCACCTCGAGGCCCGGTAATGACGGGCCGGTGGTGGTGGTGGTGTGTGAAAGCCGTTCGGGGGGAAGAGGAGGAAGAAGAAGAGGAGGAGGTGGAGGCGCCGCAGAAACCAGACTTCTCTAACTTCTTCAGAGCGCCGGCGGGCGACGGCATCCCTGCCAAGAACCATGATGAGGAGGGTGAGGAGCGGGTCAGAGCCAGCCTGTTCTCGCTTTACTTTAACACTTTGGCTTTTTTATTTATTTGTTTTTAATGCACCTCCAATGGCGTAGAGGAGATGGGGAAAGGTGTGAGGGGGGGGGTTGGTTTGGGCGGGGTTGGGACAGTAGGGAAGGAAGGGGCTGATAGATTGAGGCATGGGGCTCAAGGGGGTGGGGTGGGGTTTTGTTTGTTCTTTCTTTGCTGCTGTCCACTAAACTCATTTATTTAGAATGATTGTCTAAAGCTACTAAAGGATGGAATAACAAATGCATGAAATAAACAAATGCAATATTAGGGAAGGAAAGTTATATTAAAAAATACATATACTATAAATATACAATTTAAAACACAAATAAATTGTTTAAAAAATAGCAGAATAAATATTTAATGCCATAGTTAAAGGCATCATCAATAAAATAATAGATCTATGAATGACTATGCTAAATTAATACAAATATTCAATCATTAAGCCATGAAGAAATAGTTCCAACAGTAACTGTCTGCACTGTGTAACGGGGACAAGAACACATGGTGGTGCACCTGAAGGTGGGCGGGGCTTATAGTGTATTAGTGAAGAGGTGCAGCAAGGGGAGGAGCAGGACAGTGATGAAGGCTTTGTGTGTGTGTGTGTGTGTGTGTGTGTGTGTGTGTGTGTGTGTGTGTTTGTGTGTCTGTGCGTGTGAGTGATGAACAGTTGAAGAGGTTTTGTCAGGTGGAAATGAGGCAGTCTGCTCAGCACTTTCTCCTTCCTAACCCTCTTTACAAAGCCATCTATCTATCTATCCATCCATCCATCCATCCATCCATCTATCTATCTATCTATCTATCTATCTATCTATCTATCTATCTATCTATCTATCTATCTATCTATCTATCTATCTATCTATCTATCGCTGTCCCTGTCTGTCCATCTATCTCTTTTTTGCCTTTCCTCCTCTTCCTGTTGCTCTTCCTATAACCTCTCTCACCTGTCCCTCCTCATCCTCTCTCAACCTTCCTTCCCTTCCCCTTTCCCTCCCAGCCTTTTACGTCTCAAACATCCCTCCTTCGTCCTCGCTCTTCCTAGTCTCTTTTCATCTGTATCAAACAAAACACACGTGTAACACACACACACACATTCACACACATTTGTGATTGCACATCGAGAGGGAATAGTGATTATTTGTCGCAAAATTACTAATTGTAATTACACACACACACACACACACACACAACAGTATCATGCACAGTGTTGAAGTCCATACAGAAGATTTGTATTCCTTCAAAGATATAAATAAAGTTCCTAAACATGCTGCCCGGTGGGTGGGCTCAGGGTGTAATGGGGTGATGGGTGCTTCACCCATACGTGCCTCCAGACTGAAAACAACGAAAGGAGTCGAGGATACAAGGAAGACAAAAAGGAAAAGCAATGGGATGTGGACACGTGGAAAAGGGAAGGGAGAAGGGAGGACGAAGGAAGATGAAGAAGATTGGTGGGGAGAAGAAGGAAGAAGATATGAGGAGAACACAACACTGTACAAGGAGGAGAATAAAAGGACAAAGGAAGAGAGGATGGAGAAATGAGGAAGCAAGGACATAAGGTGGGAGAAGAGAGGACCAGGGAGGGAAGGATGTAAGAAAAATCAGGAGGAGACTAGAGATGAGAAGAGGAGGAAAGAGGAAAGGAGGTGATGACATGAGTGGATGAAGAAGAGAGGAGGAGACTAAAGAGGAAATGAACAAGTGAAGAAGATACAAGGAAAAGAAGCAAGTAGGAAAGGAGCGGGATGGAAGACAGGGAAGCTTAAAGGGAAAGTGAAGGATTCAAAACAGGTACAAATAGGATGCGGATGAGATGAAATTGAAGATAAAAGAAGGGAGATGCTTGAAAGGAGAGAATGAAGAGAAGCAAAGGAAAAGAGGGATGAAGGAGGAAAAGAAAGTCTGAAGAGTCCACCAGACGCATCCAGACACGCCGAAACACCAAACGACAGACCAAAGAAAACCACGAGGTAACTAGCCATCTGGAGGAGGTGGAGAGGAGGAGGTGGAGGTGTTTCACAGATACGTTTAGAGGAAAGTAAAAGGCGTGTTCACAGTCTTTACCTTGTCGGGAGATGAATGAGCTAGCTAGAGAGCCGCGCAGCTTATATCCAGCTTTCCAACGCAAGACGGAGTGGAAAGAAAGAAAAGGAAGCAACAGAGGAAAGAAAAAAGAAAAGCAGCATGAATATACTGAGGGGGGCAGAGAGAGAGAGGCGGAGGTACCTCAACAATTTAGTATTCATGTAAATGTGTGTCCCAGGTCATAGCGCACACACACACACACACACACACACACGCACACACACACACACACACACACGCATCCCAGGCCCAGTGATGTATTGTGTGATTAGATATACCTTTAGCCTGTTAGCTGCTTTAACCAGTGTATTGTGAGTGTGTGTGTGTGTGTGTTAATCAATGTACAGTAGGACCCCATCTCTCCTCATAATGGGATCCACCCAGTCGGACCTCATCTGAGCAGTTTGCACAAAACATAATCTGCCGCGGCCCCGTATGCAGCAAGCCACGCGTTGGCAGGTGCACTACGGTGGTGTGAACACACAAAAAATGCTGTAACTTTACTTGCATTTATCTGCTAAAATGTAGTAAGAAATCTAAAATCATGCTTTGTCAGGTCAGGCTGCAAGGAACTTTTTTTAGCAAGACGTCTGATTGTATAGAAGTTTATATGAAAAGGACTCTTCCTCATGTTGGGGTATGTATGCTTGCTGTGACTGACAGGTCGCTGAGGTCTACTGTACGTCCCGAGGCAAAATGGAGGTTTCAAAACAGCAGTCCATAAATCAACAGGGGAGATCATGATGACTACTTCCACTTCTCATATACAGTCGGTGGTCCTAACAGGGTCCCCTCCCCTGGCCGGTCCGATCTACACACTGAGAACACTTACCAACTTAAAGGACCTGGGGTCATTAATTACGTAACTTGTGTGGAGGTGATGGAGTGTCTCTGTAGTTGAGTATAAAGACACACTTTACACACACTGACATCTGAGTTCTAAACACAAACACGCCCCGACGTCCTCCTTATCTCTCTTTCTCTGTCGCACAGACACACATTCTTCCCTCCCTGCGTCACTTTCGCGCTGTAACGCGACAGCTCCGTTTCCAAAGCTGCTTTGGAGTCGCGGGTCAAGGTTGAGAGGTTACGGTTGGGATGTGTATGAGCTAAATGTGTTTAGTGGAGGTAGAGGTGACAGGGCGGGAGGGGGGGGAGAGGGCGGGGCTACTAAAGGATGTGGTTGCTATGGTGACGGGAGGAACCTACCTGGTTCCACATCGTGCCAGCTGCTGGCCTGGCTGCCGCTGCCCGGAGATCGACCCTGACTGGTGTAGTAGGACTCCTCCCCTGGACTGTCCACGTCCTCCTCCATACACTTTATCCTCTTGGCAGAGCTGGACACACACAGAGGACAGACAGAGCAGCATCGTTAAGCCCTGTATTGTTGGTCTGATCATTCTTCCTTTGGTTAGTGGACTTGCTATTAGACATAGAAAACACATGTGCATACAAAAAGGAAGAGGTAAGAAAAATAAATGTTGAAACTCTCTCTGTGGTGCTCATTCTCATTGAGCTTGAACAGTTTATGGGCAAATTCAATTTTATGGACGACTGGCAACAAAGTCAGACCTTTAAGTTACTTTGACTGCATAATGTCTGCATAACGTCTTAAACAGTAAGATGCTGTAAAATAATCTTTTGATTAATAAATCATGATGACACGTCCAACCTTCCAATAAACCTACTGCCTATAAACACACCTAACTACCCGCCTAACCATTTACCTACCTACCTATGGATCTACCCACCTACCTAACTGATAACCTACCTAGCCATCTATCTATCTACCTAACTAATTGTCTACCAAACAACCTACCTACCTGCCTACTTAGCTTTCTACCAGCCTAGCAACCAAAGAGCTGTGTGTGACTTTGTGATCCACATCATTACTGTATGAATGATGGTAATAAGGTTAAACACCCCAGAGTGAACACGTCCTTTAATGAGACCTGCTGCACGCTTCAGTTACCGTCACTCTGCTGTTGGTGTTGTTGTTGCAGGCTTTCACATGTCAGAGCGGAGTGGACTTACATTGCCTACACGGACGCTCATTACTGTAACACACACACACACACACGCCAAAGGCCTCCTTTAACCAGATGGGACTGTTTAACAGGAGGGTTAAGACATTTAAGTGTGTGTGTGTGTGTGTGACCTGCATACACACAGTGAGATGTATGAATGAAGAGTCTTTGACATTAGTGTAGACGTAAATATTACCATATGGAGCTGCTGCTTTGCCTCACGGTGTGTGTGCGTGTGTGTGTGTGTGTGTGTGTGTGTGGGAGGTCTCTGGAGGGATGTGCGGAGTTATAGAGGGAGTAGAGAAAGGAGTGTAAAAAAACAGGAGGACACACACACTCTGATCTGACTCATGGGTTGTTGTTATATGTGTGTGTGTGTGTGTGTGTGTGTGTGCGTGCTTGCTGCAGGGCAGGTATCTCAGCAGACAGACAGACGACTCTTGCGACCGCATCGATTTAAAAGAAGAGGTCAGGGCAAAGCCTGCAAGCATGTGGGTGTGAGTGTGTGTGTGTGTTGTACACGTCTTTGTGTATGTACATTAATATGTAAGATTGAATGTTTGTTTGTTGGGGTTCACAATAATGTGTTTCTTGGATTCCCCATGAAGATGTACAAATACCACACAGGAATAATACTCCACTACGAGTAAAGCTTGTGCGTTCAAAAGATGCATGTACTACCATCATATTGCACTGCGTTTACAGTAAGGTGTTGTGTCTCAGCATGTTCCTGTTTTACCTTCATCCTACAGATGCCTGTTAGAGGCGCAGAAGAGGTCTGAGATCTGATAGGATGTGTGGATTTGAGGTTTACCCGGAGGAGGAGGTGCTCGGCAGAGGTCTCCTCATGGCTCCTGGACTCATGCTGTAATAAGAGGAGCTGTCCAGGTCGGCCAGTGAGAAGTTTGGACCGGTACCAGCTGCGATAGGTGCTGGGTGATTTAAAAAGAGAGAGAAAGCATTAATATAGACATTTTGAGACATTTAACATGATGGATGATAGCAGTTGTTCTGGGTCTGCTTGCCCATCCACGTGCATTTGGGAGTTTACAGTGTAGAGTGAAAATCTTCCCTCGATAGTGATATTTTGACTAATTTCAGAAACAGCAGTTTGTGACGAACAAATGTTGTGAAAAAGACAAATACACAATATTTGGTATCGAAACTATCAACGGCAGGAGCAGCTCTGAGTGGATCTGGTGTGCATTCTATGTGAGGTCACCTTTAGTTTAGCCTGAAGCCACTGGAAGATATTTGATTGATTTTACTTTTATTCTAAAATGAAATTTGGGTTCCCTCTATTTGTATGTCTATTGTGAAAGGTAAGAACAGAAGGAGCTGAACTAGTGTGTTCTGCCGTTGTCATGGTGGAATGGAGTTGTACGTTTGGCTCTCAGAGTCTCTGTGTAATATTGTACACCGTTGTGTTAGTATTGAATACATACGCTAAGTACAATGTGACTGGTTGACTTCATTTCAATTTCTCTCGCTTTATCAAAACTATATAAATTCCAAAAGCTTTGATGTGATTTTCTGTCAATAAGCTGTAGAGAAGGAAAATATGCAAACAGCTGAGATGGTGAACAATACCAGAAACATCTCAATTCAAACTATTCAACCTGCAGGAACTTCTCACTTTAGTCACAGTTTTCCTGCTTGAGTCTTTTAAAGAAAACATCCCGTCCTCATTTCTTACCAACAAACACGAGCTGAGAAAGAAACAGCCTCCTGTATTTCATTCGCTGCATCGCCTCCCTCTACTGTATGTTATTACCACACTTAGTATGTGAAATATTAGCGCAGTGCTCCAATGGTGACATTGTGCAACAGTTGTATACGAGTGCAGTTGGACATTAGCGTCCACAAACGCAACTCTTTCTCTCTCTCTCTCTCTCTCTCTCTCTCTCTCTCTCTCTCTCGGTGCATGCTGGGAGTGAGTGTGTGTGAGCGTGTGTGAGCGTCTTTGAGCGGTTTTCTCTATTTGTTTTTTTTCCCCTTAGTTATATATATTAATTTAATGTGGTTTAGTGGTTGTTTTTCACTTTAGTTGTGGGGTTAGTCGTGGGTTTTTTTTTCTTTGGGTTTCTTTTCTCCTGCCGGTGTCTCGCCGGTCGGCGTCTCTAGACGCCATGGTAAATGGGGACACGTTCTCCCAGCTCACGAGGAAGCACGGCATCAAGATCGCCGCGGGCTTCCCGTGCAGCGTGGAGGACATCGGGTTGGCTGTGGGGGAAGTGGTCGGGCACGGCAGCGTTAAGTCGGCCGCTCGGATGAACGGGGCCGTGGTCATTTTCCTGGACCAGGTGGAGAAGGTGAACCGAGTCGTCGAGGCGGCCTCACGGTGAATGAAATGTTTGTGCAGGTGTTGCCACTGACGCAACCGGCCACGAAGGTGGTTCTATCGAACGTCCCTCCGTTCATCACCGGCGAATTTCTCAGCAGAGAACTCTCCAGACACGGAAAGGTGGTCTCACCGATCAAAAAGATCTTGTCTGGATGCAGGTCTCAGTTACTGAAGCACGTAGTGTCTCACCGCAGACACCTCTATATGATACTTAACAACCGGAATGTGGAGCTCAACCTCCGCTTCCATGTTAAGATAGATGATTACGAGTACGTGATTTTTGCATCATCGTCGGCGATGAAATGTTTCGGTTGCGGCGAGGAGGGGCACACCGTGGGTGCCTGCCCGAGGCGCGGGGACCCGACTCCGCCTGGCGGGGCTGCGGCGGGGGATCCTCCGGCCGCGGTTCTTGCGGGGGGGTCTCCCGCCGCGGCTGCGGCGGGGGGGTCTCCGGCCGCGGCTGCGGCGGGGGAGCCTCCGGCCGCGGTTTTGGCGGGGGGGTCTCCGGCCGCGGCTGCGGCGGGGGGGTCTCCGGCCGCGGCTGCGGCGGGGGAGCCGGCTCTTGCGGGGGGGTCTCCGGCCGCGGCTGCGGCGGGGGAGCCTCCGGCCGCGGCGCTTGCGGGGGAGTCTCCAGCCGCGGAGGTGGCTGCGGCGTCCGTGAGGCCGTTTCCGGTTCCGCGGGCCGCGGGCCGTTGCGCTGCTGTGCCTGACCCACACGGGGTGAGTATGGAAGATGTGCACAGTGTAAATGAGGGTGTTTTGGTGGGTGAGAGAGGAGCTTTGGGTGAGGTGGCACAGGGTGAGGATGGAGGGGAAGGAAAGGAAAAGGGTGAGGGGGGGGTTAGTGTGGAACAGGAGTCAGGTGCCATAGAGGCACAGTTGGGGGGAGGACTGAATGGGGGGGTGGAACAGGCAGAGGAGGTTAAGATGGTGGAGGAGGAAGCAGGAGAGCAAAAAGCTGCAACAAAAAGAAAAAAAAAGAGGCAAGATACAGGCAGCGAGGCAAAAGCCAGCAAGGTGGGGGAGGAAGAGGAGGCCATGGGGGGTCAGGGGCCATCTGACGGCAGTGAGAGTGAGGGCTGTGTGTCGGACAGCAGCGTCATCCACAGCGCCTGTCTGACACACAGCCAGCGGGAAAAGCTCTACTCCGCAGAGCAAATCAAAATGTTTTTACAAAAAGTCAAAAATAGGAGAAATCTAAAAATCGAGGAGTTTTTCCCAGACCTGGTGTGTTTTTATAACTCAGCCAGACTCCGCATGAGCCAGCGAGAGGAGTCTGGCTTCACAGATCAAGAGGGTTTTAGACTAAAAAAAATTGTGCTAAAAGCAAAACGAGCAATCGATGATCACGAGAAAAGCCCCAATGTGTGTTTTAATTGATTTATTGGTTTTATTTTTATTTATTTTTATCATGGATACTTTAAAAGTGGGAAGCCTGAATGTGAACGGAGCCAGAGATGCCAAGAAGAGGGCATCTATTTATGAATTTAAAAAAATAAAACGTCTTGATGTTCTCTTCGTGCAAGAGACGCACAGCGACAGCACCAACGAGGCCGACTGGAGGAGGGAGTGGGAAGGGGAAGTCCTGCTGAGCCACAACACCAACCTCAGTGGAGGAGTGGGCTTCCTCTTCTCCAGGTCTTTTAAGCCAATCTCCCTGGAGGTCAAACACATCATCGAGGGGAGGTTGTTTTTAGTCAAGGCACGGTTCGACCTTTTTACTGTTGTTTTTATCAATGTGTATGCTCCAACAATCGGTACAGAGAGGAAGCTTTTTTTAACAAAAGTTAATGATCTTTTAGATGGCTGTGCCCCGGAGGATTTTTTATTCTTGGGGGGGGATTTTAACTGCACAGAAGATGCGGCCATAGACCGCAACCACGCAGAGCCACATCCAGCTTCCCAGCACGCTCTGAGGCAGCTGGTCCGGTCTCATGGCCTGGTGGATGTGTGGAGAAGGATGCATGCAGACTGCCGACAGTACACGTGGTCCCACCTCAGAGAAGGTAGAATCTCCTCAGCCAGGCTTGATCGGTTTTATGTTTTTAAGCACCATTTTAATATTTTCAAGATGTGTACCATTGTACCGGCTGTTTTTTCAGATCATTCCCTGCTAGTGTGTAATGTTTTTATTAGGAACATTTTGCCAAAAAGCGCGTACTGGCATTTTAACTCCGGTTTAACATTTGATAGGAATTTTAGAGCGGCCCTTTCATATTTTTGGAGTGTTTTTAGGCTGAGGAAGAGTGATTTTAGTAGTCTTAGGCAGTGGTGGGACCGCGGTAAGATCGAGATTAGGCTTCTTTGTCAGCAGCACACTCTCAACGTGACCAGAGACATCACCAGATCTATGAAGGACCTGGAGACTGATATAGTGGAACTAGAGCGTTTAAACGAGTCCACAGGAGAGCGAGGACATTTTGAAATCCTCAAGATCAAAAAAATGGCTCTGGCCGACCTGTTAGACGTTAAAGCTCAGGGTGCACTGGTCAGGTCCCGATTCCAGACCATCACGGAGATGGACACTCCCTCTAGTTTTTTCTTCGGCCTGGAGAGGAAGAGTGGGCAGGGGAGGGTGATCCACGCGCTGTTGGCAGACACAGGGTTGCCGGTGGTGGAACCATGCCAGATTAGGAGGCGAGCGGTCAGCTTTTACTCCTCCCTCTACACCAGTGAGTACAGGGAGGAGGAAGCACTGACGGAGGAGTTCGTGAGCGGGCTACCTCAAGTCTCTGAGGAGACCAACAAAGCGCTCAACAGGCCCATAACGGTGCAGGAGCTGAAGGCCGCCTTGCAGGGCATGCAGGGACGGCGTGCTCCTGGCATCGACGGCCTCCCCGCAGAATTTTTTAAGGCATTCTGGGACATATTTGCACCTGATGTCCTGGAGGTTTTTAACGAGAGTCTGGCCTCTGGTTCCATGCCGATGTCCTGCCGCAGAGCGGTCATAACGCTACTGCCGAAGAAGGGGAACCTGCAGGACATCGGCAACTGGCGCCCTGTGTCTCTACTGTGCGTGGATTACAAGCTTCTGTCCAGGGTCTTTGCCTCCAGGCTGAGGGAAGCTATGGAGCAGGTCATCCATCGGGACCAGACCTACTGTGTGCCCGGCAGGTCCATGGTAGACAATGTCTACCTCATTCGTGATGTTTTGGAGGTCGCCAGCTCGTTAGGCATTAATACTGGTCTGATTTCCCTAGACCAGGAAAAGGCTTTTGACCGCGTTGAGCACAGCTTCCTCTGGAAGGTCATGGGGAGGTTTGGGTTCAGCGCTGGTTTCATAGCTAAGATCAAAGTGTTGTACAGCGAGGTTGAGAGTGTGCTGAAGATAAACGGCAGTCTGTGTGCTCCTTTTAGAGTGTATAGAGGGGTCCGGCAGGGTTGTGCTCTGTCCGGGATGCTCTATGCACTCTCCCTGGAACCCCTTCTCGGCAAAATACGCTCTAGCCTGGAGGGCCTGGTTTTACCTGGTTTTAGTAGAAGAATGATTTTATCGGCGTATGCCGACGATGTTGTTGTTTTTATTAAAGGCCAGAGGGATGCAGACCTTTTAAATAACATCGTGGAAAGTTTTAGTAAGGCATCGGCAGCGAGGGTGAACTGGAAAAAAAGTGAAGCCCTCGCTGTCGGTGAATGGCGTGGCGGCCTCCCGGTTCTTCCCCAAAGCCTAGTGTGGAGGAAAGATGGTTTTAAATATCTGGGGATTTATCTAGGACAAGAGAGCATCGTCCAGAAGAACTGGGAGGGCGTCACAGAGAAGATAGAGGGGAAACTTTCCAAATGGAAATGGCTGCTCCCTCAAATGTCTTTTAAAGGTAGAGTTTTGGTTTTAAACAACCTGATTGCATCCCAGCTGTGGCACCGTCTTACCTGCCTAGACCCTCCCTCAGGCTTCCTTGCCAACTTACAGAAGAAAATGGTGGATTTCTTTTGGGGGGGTCTACACTGGGTGCCACAAGGGGTGCTGTTTTTACCCAGAGAGGAGGGGGGACAGGGCCTTGTCCACCTGGCCAGCCGGACGACCACTTTTAGACTCCAGTTTTTACAGAAATATCTCACAGGTCCGGAGTTTTTAGTATGGAGGGACGTGGCCAGCTGCATTTTTAGACGTGCAAACAACCTGGGGCTGGATACTGCTCTGTTTTTAATTGATTCTAAATTTTTAAAGTTAAATGGGCTACCTCCGTTTTATCAGGGTGTTTTTAAGTCTTGGGCCCTTTTTAATCATAAAAGGTGCCCACAGTCTTTCTCTCTGTACTGGTTGTTGAGAGAACCTTTGATCTACAGAGCAAGGCTGGACATCAGCAGCAGTGGTACCCCAGGCCTGATGGGGGCGCTGCTGAAAGCACGAGTCCTGTGCCTGCAGCAGCTGGTGGACGCAGTGGGGCCGACGCTGAGCGACGCCCCGGCCCTGGGCTCTCTGCTGGGGCTGCACTCCGTCCGGATGGCGAGGAGGCTCCTGGAGCTGTGGAACCAGAGGCTGACTGAGGAGGAAAGGAGCCACCTCACAGACTACAGCCAGAAAGATGTGGAGCCGGACCCTGCAGACCCCTTCCCCGAGATCTACCTGAGCCCAGGACTAGGGGAACTCACCGGCCCCCTGCTCGCCACAACACGCCCCGAAGCGCTGACATTGCACGAAGCAGACAAGAAGACTCTGTATTTTAACTGCGTGAAGAGCATAAACCGGTCCGGACTGTGCGACAGGCTCCCCACTGTGTGGTCCAACAGACTGGGACAAAATGGACCGGGCCCACAGTGGAGGATTTTATACAAACCTCCCCTCAAGAAACGGACTGCCGACCTCCAGTGGAGAATTTTACACGGTGCTGTCGCCTCCAACGCTTTTATTTCTGTTATTAATCCCACTGTTCTGAGCAAATGCCCCTTCTGTGACCTCCGAGAGACTATTTATCATGTTTTTACAGAGTGCAAGAGACTTACGAGTTTCTTCTCTCTTTTAACATCGGTTTTTAGTCTTTTTAATGTGGTTTTTACTGAAAAGATTTTTATCATGGGAGCTGCCTACAAAAAAGCAGAAAAAGAAAAATGGCAGCTCCTCAACTATCTTTCAGGGGAAGCCAAAATGGCCATTTATCTAAGCAGGAAGGCCAGAGTGAAGGACGGAGAGGGGCAGGAGGCCAGAGCAGTGTGGCTGGTGAACATCAGGGCCAGGCTCTGGCTAGAGTTCCGCTTTTATAAACACATTGGGGACGTAGACACTTTTAAACAACGCTGGTGTTTTAAAAATGTTGTGTGCTCAGTGGAAAATAATGAATTGGTGTTTGCTCCCGTTTTTATGGCATGAAATATAATTTTGCTTTTGTTTGTTTTGTTTTGTTGTTGCTTTGTCTTGTTTTTTTTAACAAAGGAAGGAAATCTGTGACCTTTTTTTAACACATTGACAAAGTTGTTGAAATATGTAAAATAAATTGTTTTTCTAAAAAATCAAAAATCTCTCTCTCTCTCTCCCTCTGCTTCTCTCCAGGGAGGCCAGCAGAGCACAAAGACCTGCAAGGGCTTTCACTATTAAAGGAGTGAGGGAGCGAGGGGCAAGAGAGAGAGGGAGAGAGGGAGAGAGAGAGAGAGAGAGAGAGTTGGCTCTTTGTTGTCAAATGCTTCAATTTGAAAATCCTGCTGAACAAAGGCAGCAATCAGCTTCAAACCCGGACATCCGTGTAGCCCCTCGCCTCCAGCCCCCTCGCCACCCCACCCCTCCTCCTCCATTCCTCCTCTTCATCGCTTTATTGACGGAGAGCATGATGATGGGATGAAAGAAGGAGGAGGAGGAGGAGAACTGACAGGACCTGGTGGGGAGTTTTCTGCTGAGCTCAGCAACGTGAGCTTGCTCTATCTATCTATCACTCTCTCTCTCTCTCTCTGCCCTGCAGAGATAGGACCGGCCTGAGCGCTGCACACACACACACACACACACACACACACACACACACACACACACACACACACACACGCGTTTCGTACACTTTCCTCAAGGTCTAGCATGGAGTACTTCATGTGCAGCTGAGTACAAACAACGAAAAACTTTTCAGAATGAGTTATAGGTGAGAATATTTTCTACTGCTCAGTGTAGTATAGTAGAGTATTACAAGCTCCATGCAGGTACATTAAGTGTCAAGTCAAAATAAATAAACAAATTAATGTAAGTAGTTTTAAAGAATTCAATAATGAAATGAAGCAATGCAAAATTGAAATATTAATACATACATTTAATGAACAAACATACATTTTTTGTATTTAAAAAAAGATTCACAAAAAAATGCTTTTGTGTGTTTCAGTGGACTTTCAGTGGATGATTTGCGTCTCATTATTCTATTGGTGTGGTTAAGAATAAGTTGGGAGACTTTAAGTATTAATTGTAATTATAGCGGCTGTCATACACATACGCTCAGATCCCGGTACCTGAAGGTGACACTGAAACTGTACCTGTAATAAAAAACTAAAATAACTCAAATTATGAACACAGCTCTGTTTAACACCTCAGCCAACGTTTTATGTTATACTCTTGTAATTGCTGAATGATTCATGTATTTTATAACTTCCTTATAGTGCTGCTCCTTTTGACTCTCACTTTTATTGCCCGTGTATTACCCGTTGTTAGAGTTTTATTGGTGGTATTATTGTGATGTGACATCTTTGTGCCGTGGTGCCCATATGGCGTTGGCACACCACCAGGCTTTGTGTGTGTGTGTTGCCAGGGGCGACGGAGGGCAATAGGAAGGAGGGACGGATGAGTTTGAAGCGTGCAGGCCTCCAGCTTTCTTCATCTTTTCATCCCTGAATCCCAGTGTGTGTGTGTGTGTGTGTGTGTGTGTGTGTGTTGGGGGGAAGGCCTCCAGATGAAGGTACTGGAAGGTGCCAAGTGGGTCATCTGCCTTCTTATTTCTTTGTGTGTGTGTGTGTGTGTGTGTGTGTGTTGGGGGGAAGGCCTCCAGATGAAGGTACTGGAAGGTGCCAAGTGGGTCATCTGCCTTCTTATTTCTTTGTGTGTGTGTGTGTGTGTGTGTTCGTAATGAGAGCAGCAGGAGTGTTACGCGATCATATCAACTTAATCCCCGAATCCTTACGTCTAATATCAGCTCTCCTGAAACTGTGAGGAAAGTGTGAATAGGAAATGTGTGTCAGTGCCAAGGTGTGCACTCGAGACATGTGTCTGTGTGAGTGAGTGAGTGTGTGTGTGTGTCTGCAGCGGATGAGCTTGTTACAAATGTCTATAAACATCAAAGGGGTTCAGAAACACACAGGGCGAGACCTGCAGCTATCAACGGGCCTCATGTGCTACATGAGCATGTACAGTGTGCCGTCCATAGAGCGGTTAATGTTAAAACAAGGAAGAACACCCAATCCTCCGAATTGACTCCAGGGGACTCGGGTCCACCGTGTTCTGAAGCTCAATAGGAAAAAGGGCAAAGAGTTGCTGGTGGTGCTGGTGGGTCCGGTACACAAGCTGCTACATGATGAGGCGTCCGTCTGCTTTGTGCTCTGGATCTACACGACACACAAAGGGTCCAGCGGAATATATACTCAGGGTCCCCGAACTCCGGGCGATCTACACTCCCTCTTCGACGGGCAGAGAGTTTCCTCTCCCGCAGGAAGCGCGCCGAAAGAAAGACAGAGAAACATTATATGGTGGAGGGGAGCACCAGTAAAAGCAGAGGAAGGGGACGAGGAATGATTGAGGAGAAGTCAGAACGCAGTCGGAGGAAATATACTGAAGCGACCAATTACATTTAGTACACGGCGCTACGCTAACCTATACTCCCCCCCCCCCACCCCCGTCCCCTCCCTCTCTCTTTGTGTGCTGCTTTAATAGGATATTGATCGACAGAGAGAGATTCGATTGGCCTGCCAGTGAATTGTGTAATGGCTGCACAACGCCAAGGTCACCCGCTGTGTGTGTGTTTGTACGCGTGTGCTGTGTTCAACGCCCCTAACCTCCAACCCCTCCTCCACCCTTCCCCCCGACCACTTCTTCTGGTAAGCTATGGGCTTCAGACCCCAGTGTGTGTGTGTGTGTGTGTGTGTGTGCGTTCATTTACTCTATAAAACACCCAACACGTGTGGCAAACGTGTCGCCGGTGTAGTACATATTCATTCAGGGTTTGTATACTGATGCAAGGGTGGAGGAGGGAGGCGGGTGGAGGAGGGAGTACTCGTGCTGCCCTCTTGTTCACCTGGGAAAGCCGTAGATTGGGAGGCGGGAATGACTGGAAACATCTCAGGTTTTGCTTCAACTAGAAACAGCGCAGTGTGTAGGACTGATTTAATGAGCCACATAAGAAGGAACGTTATTACAGCGCCACCTTGAGGTCTGGCTCGAGGGGTTGGTCCAACCTTTAGAATCACAAATTCAACACTCTGAATTTCAGATTCTAAATGTTCCCACCACAAACGTAAAAGCTTCATCTTGTCTTTTTCTTAAGAATCCGGACAAATACCAAGTATAGTACTATTGTGTAGAAGTATCATCGGAAAGTGTGCAATATGCAGAATGGCTGTGTTGCAGTTTGTCAATGAGAAGGTTTATTAGTAGAGCGAAGTCTGCAGAGTGGACATAAAATAGAGTAGAGCATGATAGGGAACTACTTAAGGAAAGTGTCTACTTGTCAAAGTCGAACCTCATGTAGATGTACTAAGTAACGTTCCACCACTGTTACCTCACACAGCACCTGCATTCACCACGCAAGAATCACCATCCATCCATCTGCCAACCGCGTATCCTGCACACAGAGTCACAGGGCGGCTGGAGTCCATCCCAGCCAACTTCAGGCGATAGACGGGTTCACCCTGGATTGGTCACCAGATATTCACACTCACACTCACACACCTACGGGCAATTTAGAGTCACCAATCCACCTGATCCCCAGAGCATGTCTTTGGAGTGTGGGAGGAAGCCGGAGAACCCGGAGAGAACCCACGCAGACACGGGGAGAACATGCAGACTCCACAGACAAAGGCCACTGGGCGGAGTGGAACCCAGGACCTTCTTGCTGTGAGGCGACGATGCTAACCTGCACGCCACCGTGCCGCAGGGATCACGCGATCACAAATCCCATGCAAGTATCCACCGTGTCAGCCTTCAAGCGATGTGAAGAAAGAGCAGGGACCAATCAGGGGCCTGGGAGGAGCCACTGTCAACAGTGGGCGGGGCTTCGGCTTGTTTGATGCGACACAAAGAGGCAACTATTCAAACAAGACTTTGTTAGCATAGATGCTACAATCCGTCTGGTGGGTCAGGTGATGACGTGCTGGTTTTTGAATTATTTGCGTTACTTTTGGCTGTTTGGATTGTTTAAACTGTTATCCGTTATTAGTGTCTGAGTGTGTTTCCACACACATATTCATCTTCTGTATTTATCATTAAATTGTATAAATAAATAGTGTTAGAGTTAATGTCGTTGACTGACTTACATGTACACACACACACATACATTAGCTTGTCACACACACACACAAACTGGACTCTCCTGCACTCTAATCTATAAGTGATTCTCCCAGAGCCGCATCGCTGCAAATCTGCTGACCAACACAATACATGGACACACACACACACACACACACACACACACACTAGAGAAAGGTTGTGTGCATCTTTGAATACATTTGTGTCCGCCTGAATGTGTATGTGTGTGTGTGTGTGTGTGTGTGTGTGTGTGTGTGAGTATACCAACATAACCCATAGAGTGTGTGTGTGCATGTTGCACCAACATGAAAGCAGCGAGGACTTTTCATACTTTACATTTTACTTGCTTGTATAAATTGTTTTACATTCCAGGTGCACTGAATAATTCTCCAACTACGTGATGGCCAGAGAATATATTTCTATATCTATCATGAGAAGTGTCCCATCTCAGTCATGGCTTCTTTTCTTTCATTCAAAATAGAGCTGCTCACTTGAATAATGAAAAAAAGAGAAGCTGAGCCGAGAGCCGTCATACCTTTCAAACTGAAAGTAAGCAGTACTTTAGGCCACTGTATCATACTGTGACACTAAAAGGGTAAAAAGAAACATAAATGTTCTGGAGAGTCACTATGAATCTTCTGCTCAGTGTGTGATGGTACTGAGTGGATTCCAGAGGAGAATCACGCCGTACTTATAAGTGCTGTAGAATTATTTGACTCAAAACAAAACTGCAGCTCGCATAGAATTTTTCAACCGCATGTAAAATCGAATATTCTTTCTTTGTTGTATACTTCTTTGCATCCTTTTACAAAAACATAATTTCCCATAAGTCCGTTGACCAGGCCACACTGTGTGATAATGGCAGGACAGAGAGGACCAAATACTGTCAATGCTTTTAGACAGCAGACACGCAGGCAAGTCAAAAGGTCCCAGGGAAACACTAGTAAGGTTAAAATCCAGTGATGTAATGGAGCAAATTATCTGAGGATAAAAAACAAATGTAATGTAAAAGCAGGATTTTGGATGTATCGCCTGTTTTTTAATCAGTGAAGTGACTAGAGACTATTCATGGCGGATGGATGGAGTCCAAGTAAAAAAAGTGGCATGAAAAGAAAACAAGTCAAGGCAAAGAGTGTGAACAAATGTTCTCTGGTGCCCGACATGTGGACGCCACTGCGGACAAACAGGAACAAACACACACCAATGGCAGGACGTGTGTGTGTAATTAAGTGACTATGTGAGGTTTTGCATGCGCAGTGGCGTGAATCTGATCAGGCTGGGATCAGTGTGTGTGTGTGTGTGTGTGTGTGATCGATGGCTCTTTGATCAGGGGTCTCTGTGTGTGCTGACAGGCACTTTACATCGGCCTTTTGTTAGCGGTGGGCGATCGACAGTCTCATATGGATCCCACTGCGCTCTCTCTCTCTACTGCAAATCGGCACTTTTAAAGGTCACGTTTGTCCCTCATTCTCTCTCTCTCTCTCTCTCTCTCTCTCTCTCTCTCGCACTCTCTCGCACGTCCACACATTACATTACATTACATTACAGGTCATTTAGCAGACGCTTTTATCCAAAGCGACTTACATTACACTTTAAACCCATATGGCTTTTTCACATTTTTGCCTGGGGAGCAATTAGGGGTTAGGTGTCTTGCTCAGGGACACTTCGACGTGGAACATGGGGCAGCCTGGAATCGAACCAACAACCTTGTGCTTCCCAGCACACCTTCTCTAACCCCTGCGCCACGACGACCCCCACCTCCCTGTCCCTCTCCCCCTTCCTGTCTCCTTCACTTTGCAGTCTCCTTCCCCCCCATAGTTCCTCGTCATAGAAGTTGTGAGAGATCGAGAGCGCTCGCCGCAGAGTGATGACAAAACGTGTTGAATAACGTGGCGTTTTGTCCCAATTGACACTGCTCCCGTACACGCTTACACACACACACACACACACACACACACACACACACACCTGCTTTACAGAGAAAGTTCTGTAAAAGAAGAAACGCAGCGTGTTCCTGTGGAGGTGCAGGCGTGTTAAGGTCTCAGGACAGCAGGTAAACTACACCTGAACAACATGTGAGAAAGTAACCCATCACCACACAACCGCCTTCCAGTGGTTTGTCCCTGTTTTGGATGATATCAAGCGCTCCCTCCAAAGCGGTTTCAATGCTGACATCCATGTAAAAAACAACTGATTGTTTTGGTTTTAAATCATCTTCTTTCTTCCCGGGGATTGACCAAATGCACAAAACTAAATCCTTTGTTGGCTGAGGCAGAATGAGCATATTATTATACGTCCCTTTATATTACTTTTCTTTATTTTATTTCATATTATTGAAAGCATGTTTGCTTGTATGTTTTTAATCTGTTTCTGCTTTGGGGGTTTGCTATTGAAGCAAACGGTTGCTATGGTGATCTGCTGGTTAACACAGCATGAACGCTGATTTAGAAACATGTTCAGGTTGTTCCCTGTTAAATGAACACCAGCCAGCCAATCAGAACTCTGGATTGTGGCCTAAAGTATACGTAACTACAAGTACAGTTATAGTTCCGTGTGAGAGCGGATCCTCTCACAACGTTCCCACAGGACTGATAAACATTTTACTCGTTCTTCATTGCTTCTCCTTATATGTGATATGTTTACTTTACAGAGGAAAAAATGGACATTCTACTCTTTTCTAAAGTATTCTTCTTGGCCGTGAGTGTGTGTGCGTGTTTTTTGTGCGTTCATTTAGCCGAGTTCGGAGGAATCACATTAGAACCACTATCGATGACAGATCTGCTGTCCAATCACTGCTCCATCACAGAGAGAGCGAGGAACTTACTCTGAGAGACTCGTACAAGCTCAGCCACCGTGAAGACGCCGGGTGTCACAAAGCTGTCCTGAAAACCCAGATGGCCTGACAGAGAGAGACAGAGAGCTCAGTATTACATCTGTATCTATTATACTGATTACATCATCACACTGTAAAACTAGCATTTTACAGCGGAAAACGCAGTATTAGTAGCAGTAGTAATGGTAGCAGAGCATCACTCGTAGGTTGAGGTAGTGGTTAAGTTATTATTAAGTACCACTAACTGTGATAGAACGAATTGCACCAGTAGGACTAGTAGCCTACGAGTAGCATTTATAGTAGTACTACAGTAATTGCAGTAGCATTGATTCTAGTAGGAGCATTACACAGTAGATATAGCACTCAGAGTACAGTAATAACAGTAGCAGTAGCATTACTAGTTGTAGTAGTAGTTGTAACAGTGGTATCCTATCAAGTGATCGTTGTAGATTAAGTGGTAACAGAACTAGTATCCTCTCATAATCAGTGGTAATAATACGAGTTGTAAGGCAGTACTATCTGTAGTAGTAGCAGCCTGCGAGTAGCATTAACAGTGGTAATAGAAGTATTATCAGCTTTTGTGTTACTATCATTATCAACAGTAGGAGTTTCCCCAGCAACAGGAGTACAACTGGTGGTAGTAGTGTCAGTATTAACAGTACCAGAAGTACTCTCAGTAAGTAAGTACATAACTGATACATAACGGAGTTTCTGTTTCTTAACATGGATAATTACTACCAGCTGAGTGTGTGTGTGTGTGTGTGTGTGTGTGCCTGTGTGTATTTGTGTGTACTGGAAAGGAGCTGAACCTCTGGGTGGGTCAAGGTCTAACAAAAACACAAACCGGAGAGGATATCCTCTGCATGCACACACACACGCACACACATCCAGTACGCTGACATCCATCAACACAGACAGAAAAAAACACTGCTCTCATTCAGTGTGTGTGTGTGTGTGTGTGTGTGTGTGAGAGAACATAAAACCACCGCCTCAATTGTCTGACCAGCAGGGTCAAACGAGGGTCAACCTGTGTGTGTGTGTGTGTGTGAGAATATACAGTACAACATGTATAGGAGCATAGGTAGGCGTGTGTGTGTGTGTGTGTGTGTGTGTGTGTGTGTGTGTGTGTGTGTGTGTGTGTGAACTAGGTCTCACCGTTCTCTGGCTGCTCCTTGATATCTGAATCACTGGCCTGGTTGGGGCTTTCTGATTGGCCGGTTTCTGGAGGGAAAAGACAGATGAAGACTGATGAGGACGAGTCCAACTACTGATTACAACATGTTATGTCCACACACACAACAGTGCCGCCTCCCAATTGGACGGTAAGCTCTCCAACAAGAAAAATACATTATTTAAACTGCTGACGGATGATATGGAGATACTTTCTCTGTTTTAGTGTTTCACACTGTGAACACAATGTGTCATTCTGTTGGATGACATGATTGTTTCTGCCGTGTGCAAAAGACACCGTGAGCCAAATATTACTTACGTCGTACTTTAACAAAACAAAAATATTTTTCGCTCGCTAACAACAGCAGTAAAGCGGTTAGCAAGACTAAGACACGTTTTTATTTACGCCTCTTTTGGACCATTCATCTGTTGTCTTGTATATATTTTGTGCTTTGTCCCATATCGGTTATTGTTGACAAATATATTTGTGTGTGTTGTACTTTTTAATGCTGTCATATACGGTAGTCCAGTGCGCTTGCTTGCGTATTGTGGGTTCTACGGTAGTTGATGTTATGCCTGTAAAGGGAGACGCGGTGATCCTTTAAATCAACTAAGAAGCATCTAATGCATTTATTTACAAATGCCATTTTAAATTCATCTCATAGAACTTGTTTTTTAGCTGTATACATTTATTTAGCTCGCACTACAATGATGGAAATAATTTAATGAATAAGCTTGTAAACACATGCGGGTGAGTTTGTGAGAGTTTGTGAGTGTAGTATAGAGAACAAGTTCTGACGTTACAACAAATCCTGTTAAATTTTCTGATTTGTATTTTTCTTTTTTTTATAAATTATTATGTTCAAGGAGCAATCTGTACTTTCTGAAGTATTTTTGCAATGTGAATTTGCAGTTCTGTTTTAGAATAAAGGGTTGGAAAGTAAAGCTTTTTAATGGTGTTTTTTATGAAAATCCGATTCATCGATTAATCGAAGAAATAATCAACCGATTAATCGATTATCAAAATAATCGTTAGTTGAAGCCCTACATCCTTTGTGTGCATACATTTTAATTTATGGTAAACACAGGTACAAGAGTCAGAAGAAAGGTGCATTATTCATTTATTCGCTGGAGGACGGTGAGACAAACCGACAGACAGAGACACCGGTGGGACCCAAACCGCAGAGGATTATGGGACGCGCCCAACGCCCTCCAACAGAGAACCTCTCTTTCTGAGCGCAGCCCTTCTCGCTGTATCTGCCCCTGGCTTCTCTTTCCCAGCATGCTCTCTGCTCTGATGCAGCGCCACTCCTGCAAATGATTTAGCGACTTCAGGAGCATCGATCGGCGCGCTGCAGATAAAATAGTCGGGGGGGGGGGGCATATCACCCACCCCCCCCTCCCGAAGCGGGGGCTATGACTCAGGACCTGACTGAGACAGATGAGCCCGGTTGGGTTTTATTACCACGCCCAGTACGGTGAAACTTGTGATGGAACACAATCAGCCATCGGCTGATGGGATCCGACCCCGACACTCTCACATTGAGGACAAAGGAGTCAACTTGATGCGGGACACCATGAGCTGTTAATATTTATAACTTATGTTTACCATACGATAAGCCGACAAACTAGTCGGGGGTTAATGCATCTTTGTGTTTGTTGGGAAAATAAGTGAGCACAAAACTGTTGCAAAATACCACAAAAATGCAACAAAAAGCAGCGCCGTGCTGTTCCTGACAGCCAGCTCATCGTTACAGTGACGGAAGCAGCCGTTCAAAACATTCAAACGACGATAACTCGCAGGATAGACTTTGAGCAGGCGTTTCTTCCAACAAGGTTCCCAATTTGGGCCGATACCAAAACAACGTCAGCGCTTGGTTACATTGATCAATCCAATTTCTGAAAACTTTTTGCGGTAAGGCCCCGCTCGTCTACACACAGACACACAAAGACGCACACACACACAGTGAGACAAAGTGCTGCATTTATCAGCCTTGCTTTGCATGCTGTTCACTGTGTCTGTTTGCTCCAGCAGCCTAAAACAAAGAGCATCAGGCCTGAAACCACGGCAACCAGGGGGGAGGAGGGGTGCCGCCGATGGGTGTGTGTGGGAGGGCACTTTCACACACTGGTGCCCTAACCCGTCAAGCACCCCCCCCCCCCACCCCCCTCCCGTCCAGGTTAATTAAATATGCTAATGAGCCGTGGGAGCAGACCGGACCGTCTGCATCCGCCCCCCCCCGGAGGGGAGGGGGTCTAAATACAGACAGCAAAATAAAATACCAGTGTGCACAGCGAGGGGAGTGCTGCTGAGATGATGGAGAAGCAAAACACCAGGTCTCACAAACAGATTCATGTCTTGAAAGCCTTTATTTTGAAAGGTTGAGTCTCCTCTTTTCTTGGCAGTCCACTACTTTTATGGTTACAAATGTTTTCAAAGGGAAAACCTTAAAACGTAAGCTCTTTTCTCTTTCTAGTCTTTTGTTGTTTCCAGCCTTTCTTTTTCTCATCACATGCAGATACATACGTGTTCTCTGTAAAAGTGTTTTTGACCCCCCCCCCCTCTCAGGCTCCAAAGTAAAAGCCTTTATTTAGGAACAAAAGCTGCTACCGTGCGTTCTTTTATTTTCAACAAGTGGTGTTGAGTTGTTCCCCTCCGTCTCTCTTTTCTCTTTTTTCCTCTTTCCTCCTCGTCTTGTTCAGATCGACTGAGTGTAGTGGACCGTGGAAACAAATAAAACAACACCATACACAAACACGCTTTAAAATTTAAAATTGGAAGTAAAACGACATGAACGCTTTTGTCTCTGCATTTGTTGGGCCCTCGTTCTACCTTCTGCTGTCCTCTCCCATGTGATCGGTACAGCAGACAGATACACACAGACACGCGCACACACACACACACACACACACACACACACACACACACACACACACACACACACACACACACACACACACACACACACACACACACACACACACATTATAGAGCACTTAGAAGAAAACAATGAACCAAGAAAAGAGAGGGAGAGAGAGGGCAGAGGTCTCTCTCTCCCTCTCTGTGGGAAAGTTAAACTCTGTGACCCCGGAGGTCGCTCGCCCGTCTCACTTTCTCTCTCTGACATGAACTGCCCCTTTCCAAAGAGGAGGGGAGGGGGGGGGGGGCTGCAGGAAGATTCCCACACAGTAGACAGAGAAAAGGCCGTTTGATCATAACAAGGTATTACACATATATACCATATATATTTTCGTACCTTTTAAAGTTGGAAGCAAAGTATTCTAGTAATGTACAAGTACATGAAAACTAAGTAGAAGGTTCAGTTAAACGCCACAGTGTTACTGGAGGAAAAAACTCTCTCTCTCTCTCTGGCCGACAGAGGAGGTGACCCCTGACCTGGGCGACAGACATGCCTAAAATAAAGAGCGGTTAGGAGCACATATCAAACTCCCCGCAGGGACATGACGTGTTTATGTGCAAGGATTCTGATAGAGCTGTTTGATCAGAAGTGACGGAGAGTTTCCCGCCCGCCTGGGGGCCGAAAAAGACCCTGGTCCTCAATATCGATCCAAGCCCTGATTTAGTTAATGAAATGAGCAGATGTACGGATTCATATTTTATACAGACCACAAATCAGCTGCCTCTCAAGTCCATACGCAGAATTAAGCCCCTCCCACCACAGACAGCGTCCGCATGGAGATTGATGACATTTCATGGGTGTTGTGTGTTTGTCTCCAGACAAATAAGATAATCCCATTTGTTAGGATGCGTAGAAGGAATCGTGCTTGGTAAAAACACCTGGGCAGCACGGAGGGTTAGCTGCTGTTAGATTTACAGAACTACAATATGATGAATTTCAATCCTCTGCTGAGGAGAAAAATAACGCTATTATGTTACTTTATTTGACGCACTGCACCAGCTGTAAAAAATAACCAAATTTTGGATTGTTGAAGCATTTTGTAGTCCGGTTCATTAGGGGATGACGAGTTGAAATAAACCCACGGGGCATAAATCTCCTGTTCCACATCCCTTCAAGCTGAGTGATTTATTGCATCTCCATGATCTGCAGTTTACCTTTACATGATGTAATCATTTAATAACTTTACCTTTACATCATGTAATCATTTAATAACTTTACCTTTACATGATGTAATCATTTAATAACGTTACCTTTACATCATGTAATCATTTAATAACTTTACCTTTACATGATGTAATCATTTAATAACGTTACCTTTACATCATGTAATCATTTAATAACTTTACATGATGTAATCATTTAATAACTTTACCTTTACATGATGTAAACATTTAATAACTTTACCTTTACATCATGTAAACATTTAATGACTTTACCTTTACATGATGTAATCATTTAATAACTTTACCTTTACATCATGTAAACATTTAATAACTTTACCTTTACATCATGTAATCATTTAATAACTTTACCTTTACATCATGTAAACATTTAATAACTTTACCTTTACATCATGTAAACATTTAATAACTTTACCTTTACATCATGTAATCATTTAATAACTTTACCTTTACATGATGTAATCATTTAATAACTTTACCTTTACATGATGTAATCACTTAATAACTTTACCTTTACATGATTTAATCATTTAATAACTTTACATGATGTAATCATTTAATAACTTTACCTTTACATGATGTAATCATTTAATAACTTTACATCATGTAATCATTTAATAACTTTACCTTTACATGATGTAATCATTTAATAACTTTACATGATGTAATCATTTAATAACTTTACCTTTACATGATGTAATCATTTAATAACTTTACATCATGTAATCATTTAATAACTTTACTTTTACATGATGTAATCATTTAATAACTTTACCTTTACATGATGTAAACATTTAATAACTTTATCTTTACATGATGTAATCATTTAATAACTTTACCTTTACATCATGTAATCATTTAATAACTTTACCTTTACATGATGTAAACATTTAATAACTTTATCTTTACATCATGTAATCATTTAATAACTTTAACTTTACATGATGTAATCATTTAATAACTTTACCTCATGTAATCATTTAATAACTTTACCTTTACATCATGTAATCATTTAATAACTTTACCTTTACATCATGTAATCATTTAATAACTTTACCTTTACATGATGTAAACATTTAATAACTTTAACTTTACATGATGTAATCATTTAATAACTTTACCTTTACATCATGTAATCATTTAATAACTTTACATCATGTAATCATTTAATAACTTTACCTTTACATCATGTAATCATTTAATAACTTTACCTTTACATGATGTAAACATTTAAAAACGTTATCTTTACATGATGTAATCATTTAATAACTTTAACTTTACATGATTTAATCATTTAATAACTTTACCTTTACATCGTATAATAATTTAATAACTTATTGTAATAATTTTTTCATAAATAACTTTTTTTACACCCCTGCATATTATCTAACAACCTCACATTGGTTGATTAGATAAGCTGTTTTAATTTAAAACCAAGATAGACTAAATAGAATTGAAAGGATATATTATGGATATATATGATTTTTCACTTGGTCAGGAATTGACGTGTCAGACACAAGCAACACATTTGAACAGCAGAAAATGAAATGTGCAGAATAAGGCCGATGATGGTTCTGTGAGGACGGCCAGCAGCAGGGGGGGGTGTTTGTTTTGGGTTTCCAGGCAGCGCCGGGGTTAGACCCCGGCTCAGAATCATGAACCCTGGCACGTCTGCACGGCCGGATCTGCCAGCCAAACACTCACACACACACACACACACACACACACACACACACACACGCACAGAGTATGACCGTTTTCCTTCCCGCTGGTACAAATATTTCCCCCCAATTGACTGGGCATCCCTGGCTTCCATTTTGATGCCGCCCACCAGTCGCCATTTTGTAGAAGCCCCTCAACAATCGTCACGTGACCTCAACAAACAACACACACGCGCACAGCGGCCAAGTCGCGGCGAACGCCGCCGTCTCCAAAAACGGGATGTGCGTTTTGTGTGTTTCTTTGTTTTATTCGTGTCCCGTTAATTATATAATGAAAGCGCACAAACACACGTGGCAGACATTACATTACATTACATTACATGTCATTTAGCTGACGCTTTTATCCAAAGCGACGTACAATAAGTGCATTCAACCATAGGGTACAAACTCAGGAGAACAAGACGAGGCTTTGTGTCGGCCAGGCGCCGCTGCCAATAAGACGCTGGCGTTTCAAGAAGACGGCCAATCTCTCTCTCTCTCTCTCTCCTTGTCTGTTTGTAGTTGATGTCTCTCTTCCCTCCGACGGTGTTTAAGAAAACAGAGAAAGAGAGAGAGAATCCCGTTAGCCGTCTCCATTGTTGGACGCCCAACCAGCCGCCGCTGCCAAGGAGACGCTGCCAACTGCATCACACACACACACACACACACACACACACACACACACACACACACACAGACAGACAGGCATGTATACACACACACACACTGATTTCCTCACAATTTCAATCCCAAAAACACACTTTCAACATTTTCAGTCAAACACTGACTCTCGCCCCACGCCCGGCCTGTGTGTGTCTGTGTGTGTGTCTGTGTGTGTGGTAGCTGTCTCTCTCGTTCTCCAGCCTGGCAGCCATCTTAAAGCGTTGGCAACCATTTTGCAGCTTCTGTCTATTTTCTTTGAGCGGCTGCCATTCGCCACCTTCTGCCAGAACAATAGAGGGCCGATGCCATTACCAGCCAACCGCCACAAACACACACACGCAGTCACACAAACTAACACTAAGACTGACACAAACACTCCAGAAACCCTCCAAAAACCATCCAGGAACCTTCCAAAACCGGTTTGGAATCCACCGCTAATCAGGCGGGGTGTGTGAATCCGGGGGTTCTCCAGTGATTCCAACTGGAAGGCAGCCAGTCAACTGGTATAAAAATATAAATGTGTCTTGACCTCTGAACTGTGGCGGCTGATTATCGTCTAAACGGGTTGAAACGGCTGCGCACACTTTCAAAGAAGGCATTGATTTGTCTTTTTACTTCTCTCCTCAAAGAGCCCCAATGTTCTTCCTACTGGTAGACAAATGTGAATAAAATCATTCACAAATAAGAGCCAGGTAATGTTTTGACATCATAATAATTAAGAAAATATAGATGATTTAAAAGGCTGCCAGCTGAAACCCTACGGACCACCTCACCAACAAGGGGGCACCTTTTATCTGGGTTCACTTTACACTCCACAGGAGACACAGAAGAAGAATACGGCCCCTGATTGACCACAAACTAAAGATATAAAATAAGAAAAGAAAATAGAAAAAAACACACTAAATAATAAACAAATAATGAATCTCAAAACTTGATAGTCATCGAAGTAAAAATGTCTTATCAGAGGAAAGTGCTGAGGCCCATTGTCAGTGGAACATTTCCACTCAATTCTGATCGCCGCACGCACACGCACGTACACGTACACACACACACACACACACACGCACGCACACACACACACAATAAAGAAGTATCTCCAGGAACGGCTTGTTTTTATAAATTAATACATTTTTGTACTGAAACATAAAATGCCCCAAATAAAATCGCCATACAACTGTATTTAAGAACCGCGCTGGGCCAATGGGGGAAACTTTGTATTAATAGACTCAGACTCCCACAATGCCTTGGAGCTACATCGGCGTTTTGGCAGCTGCTGGGGTTACACCTGCTCAGATATTACTGTGGAATAATTTCATATTTCTACACATGTGTGTGTGTGGTTACATCTGGTAAATTGAAATAGTGTGTGCTTTTTGGTGGGCGGGGTCAAATTGATGAATTGCTGTATTGATCGGAGCTCTGCCTCACTTACCATAATTATAGCTCTCTAATGGATGATAGAACACACACACACACACACACACACACACACACACACACACACACTTGATATCACATACTGAAGATTCCTTGTGAATTATAATTATTATAATATTTCTGTTCCTCCTTTTCTTTCTTTCCTGCAGACTTTTTCTCTTCTTCCCTTTTTTGGTTCCTTCCATCCTCCCGTCAGTTCAGTCAGACCTCCTATTCCCTCCTCCCTTGCATCCTTCTTCCCTCGCTTAGATCATTCCATACTTCTTTTAATCCGACCTTTCACTTCTATGTAACTCCCTCCTCACTCACTCCTCTCCCTCTTTTACCGCGCTTCCTCTCCTCGTGTCCTCCTGTCCTCTTCCATCCATTCTTTCCATCATCTTCTATTGCTTCCCTCTTTCCTTTCCTATGTCCTTTTGGTAACCTTTGTTCTCTTCATTCTTCATCTCTCCTACGTTTACTCCTGTCTCCATCTCCCTTTTCCATCCCTTCCTCTGATTTCTTTATCCTCCTGACCATCTTACATCTTTCAGTTCATTTCTCCTTATTTTGATAACTTCATATTTCCTACCTCATTTCCCATCCTTCTTCCCTTTCCATCTCCTCTTTCCTTCCCCCCTTCCTCACCACTTTCTATCCTCCCTTGATCGTTCCCTTTCTTTATCAGGCACTCTATTCCGTCCTCTATTTCCTCCATCCATCTCCCTTTCTCACTACTACTATCACCTCTTCCTTTGTTTTTTTGTCAATCCTCCTTTCCTTCCTTTGTCGCTTCCTTCCAGCCTCTTTCGTCCCTCCACACATCCTCTGTCCGTCTGTCTTTTTTCTTGCCGTCCTTCCCTCCTCCTCGTCTCTTCCTTCTTTCCTAAATTACATCCTCCCTCACTCCTCTCCTCCTTTCTCATCTATTGGTTGATCAATACTGATAAATTATTGATTATTCAATGCTGCTGAGACCGATGACTTTCCAATCTCACGTTCCAAAAAAAAAGAACAACACACATCCAATCGGAGTCCAGTGCTGCCTGACCAACGTCCAATCACATTTCATTCCACACAAACACATTGCTTTGCTTTTGGTCCGTATGGAGGGAGGAGAGGAGGAGACGATTTGGGGAGGAGGACAGAGGATGAGAAGAGGAGGTGAGGGGAGGATGGGCGAACGACAAACTCTCTCTTTGATCGGCTGCTTTCAGTGTTTTTAGAAACTTTATCATCATTTTCTCACACTCTCTCTCCCATGTTTTCCTCCCCTTTTTCTGCCCTCTCCCTCTTTTTCCCTCTCAGGAACGGATGTCTGGCTAAGATAACATTCACACACACACACACACACACACACACACACACACACACACACACACACACACACACACACACACACACACACACACACACTGCAGTACTTTATCTCTACTGATTTCACAATAATCTGCTGTAGACTCTTCTGCCATTAATCATATTGAGTGTGTGTTTGTGTTTGTGTGTGTGTGTTTGTGTGTGTGTGTGCGTGTGTGTGTGTGTGTGTACAGTTTGTGCATTCTTACACTGGAGTACCCCGAGTGCAGTGAAGAGCAGAGCAGCAGAAGGTATGGAAGAAAAGTATCTCTTTCAAACACACACACACACTGGGCAGCCTGATGCCAGGCTTAGGATGGATGCCAGGCTTAGGGTAGATGCCAGGCTTAGGGTAGATGCCAGGCTTAGGGTAGATGCCAGGCTTAGGGTAGATGCCAGGCTTAGGGTAGATGCCAGGCTTAGGATGGATGCCAGGCTTAGGGTAGATGCCAGGCTTAGGATGGATGCCAGGCTTAGGGTAGATGCCAGGCTTAGGATGGATGCCAGGCTTAGGGTAGATGCCAGGCTTAGGATGGATGCCAGGCTTAGGGTAGATGCCAGGCTTAGGATGGATGCCAGGCTTAGGGTAGATGCCAGGCTTAGGATGGATGCCAGGCTTAGGGTAGATGCCAGGCTTAGGATGGATGCCAGGCTTAGGGTAGATGCCAGGCTTAGGATGGATGCCAGGCTTAGGGTGGATGCCAGGCTTAGGGTTGAGGCCAGGCTTAGGGTAGATGCCAGGCTTAGGGTGGATGTTAGGCTTAGGGTGGATGCCAGGCTTAGGGTGGAGGCCAGGCTTAGGGTAGATGCCAGGCTTAGGGTGGATGCCAGGCTAAGGGTGGAGGCCAGGCTTAGGGTAGATGCCAGGCTTAGGGTGGAGGCCAGGCTTAGGGTAGATGCCAGGCTTAGGGTGGATGCCAGGCTAAGGGTGGAGGCCAGGCTTAGGGTAGATGCCAGGCTTAGGGTGGATGTTAGGCTTAGGGTAGATGCCAGGCTTAGGGTGGATGCCAGGCTTAGGGTAGATGCCAGGCTTAGGATGGATGCCAGGCTTAGGGTAGATGCCAGGCTTAGGATGGATGCCAGGCTTAGGGTAGATGCCAGGCTTAGGATGGATGCCAGGCTTAGGGTAGATGCCAGGCTTAGGATGGATGCCAGGCTTAGGGTAGATGCCAGGCTTAGGATGGATGCCAGGCTTAGGGTAGATGCCAGGCTTAGGATGGATGCCAGGCTTAGGGTAGATGCCAGGCTTAGGATGGATGCCAGGCTTAGGGTGGATGCCAGGCTTAGGGTTGAGGCCAGGCTTAGGGTAGATGCCAGGCTTAGGGTGGATGTTAGGCTTAGGGTGGATGCCAGGCTTAGGGTGGAGGCCAGGCTTAGGGTAGATGCCAGGCTTAGGGTGGATGCCAGGCTAAGGGTGGAGGCCAGGCTTAGGGTAGATGCCAGGCTTAGGGTGGAGGCCAGGCTTAGGGTAGATGCCAGGCTTAGGGTGGATGCCAGGCTAAGGGTGGAGGCCAGGCTTAGGGTAGATGCCAGGCTTAGGGTGGATGTTAGGCTTAGGGTAGATGCCAGGCTTAGGGTGGATGCCAGGCTTAGGGTAGATGCCAGGCTTAGGGTGGATGCCAGGCTTAGGGTGGAGGCCAGGCTTAGGGTGGAGGCCAGGCTTAGGGTAGATGCCAGGCTTAGGGTGGATGCCAGGCTTAGGGTGGAGGCCAGGCTTAGGGTGGAGGCCAGGCTTAGGGTAGATGCCAGGCTTAGGGTGGAGGCCAGGCTTAGGGTAGATGCCAGGCTTAGGGTGGAGGCCAGGCTTAGGGTTGCCTTGGTGACGGTAGGGACCCTCAACCTGGTGGGTTGGGCCGGTCACAGCATCCCAAAAAAAACGTAAGTCAAGAAGCAAACCCACTGATATCAAACAAGGGCGTATTTCACCCAGGCTGAGTTACCGCTGTAAGTAACTCTGCAGATCTTCTGGTAAAAGGGAATTGTACCTTTATTTTGAAAGGGTAAAAAGAGGATGTTTCTGCGTTTTGAATGTGAGCTTAACGGAACTTGTTACTGACAAATGTGAATTTTATTCAAAACTATTCGTTTAATGGACCCGTAACAATAATGGCAAAAAGCTCTTACGGTGGTGTTTTTACGCTGACGTTCAAGGATGGTATTGCATGGAAAGGAAGAAAATAAAGCAGTAATTTCACCAGCAGTAAGTGCCATGTCTCTTTATATGCGGGATCCGTTACAGTAAGAGCTTTACCTCGCCAGCTAACCTGCTGCATCAACGGACTATAACGGACTTTAAGGACATTTTTCACGGATATAAAAGAACGCTCGTACGGAAGAATGGACAAGGGCAGCGGTGAAAAGAAGACGGCGACGTGGTAGGAAAGAGCAAGAAGAGGAGTAAGGCTAGCAAAATGGAGGGAAACGAGACTACTCGGCGCAGCAAGGATAAAGAGCAACAGATCGAAATCCTTCAAAAGGTAATTCAGGAATACAAGGAAATGATAGAAAAGGAAACCGAACAAGGTGCTGTTAGACAAGAACTAAAAGAGTCTTTGCTTAACAAAAAGGAAATGCTTGCTGAACTGTTGAACGATGACGATGAAAATGCTACAGATTTAGCTAACGTTAGACGTTCGGAACGCGCGCGAGCTCCCACGGAAAAGATGCTAGCTTATCGTAAACAAGAGCAGAGCAAACGTGCTAAAAGACTTGATAGCCTTTATGAACAGTGGAAAGCCCAAGCTCGACAAACACGGCAAGAACTAAAATCTGAACTAACAGAAAGTCGATTGGCATGTCTCGCAGACAATCTGGAAATAAGGAAAATCGAAATCATGAAAGTGTATGAAGAATTGAGAGGGTGCGGCCCGCCCGACACTGAGCTAAGGCGCAAAGTTGATGCTTGTGCTGCAGTAACAGGTGACATTATTAAAATCCTGAACGAGAGGCTAACTGGCGTAAATGGAGAATATGATGCAGAATATGAAGGACAGCGCTTGCACGAGCTACTCGAGCCTGACTATGCCCGGTCCATTTACGGCTCCTCTGCCTCAGCGCTAACTGGCAGTCATCGCTCCACACGTTCAAGTGTAGCAGCCAAGCGAGCAGAAGCAGCGGCGGAGTTAGCTGCTAAGGAGGCTGAATATAAAATGCTAACGGAGGAAGAGAGTCAACGGGAAAAGATCCGAGTTTTAGAGGAAGAGCACAGGAGGGAATTAGAAAAACACAAAGCAGAATTAGAACGGTTACAAGCTGAAAAAGACTTAAAGGCTGCCCAAGCCAGACTTGAAGTATATGACAGAGAAGTGAAAGAGGAATCTGATGCTCAGTCCTTTCAGTCATTTCAGAACCCTATTCGGAACATTCTGCCTGTCGCAATAAATTGTCCTCCTCCTACAATTGTCACTCCTTCTGCTCCCATTGATGTATCCGGCCTAGCACAAGCTGTTCAGGACAGCATCGCTATTAACAGACTTCCAATGCCAGAGCCCCCAGTGTTTAATGGCAATCCCATTGACTTTGTTGAGTGGAAGGCTTCTTTTATTTCACTTATAGATAGAATGAACATTCCCACTACCGACAAGCTGCACTACCTAAGGAGATATGTAGGTGGCTCAGCTCACAAATGCCTAGAAGGGACATTCTATCGTAGTGACAATGAAGCTTACAGCGACGCTTGGAAAAAGCTCAATCAGAGGTACGGCCAGCCATTTATCATTCAAAAGGCTTTTAGAGAAAAGTTATCCAACTGGTCAAAAATACAGTCAAAGGATGCTGAAGGATTGAGAGACTTCTCAGATTTCTTAAATGCCTGTCTGCAGGCCATGCCCCATGTAAAAGGTTTAAACATCCTAAACGATTGTGAGGAAAATCAGAAGTTGGTGCGGAAACTGCCAGAGTGGCTAGCCTCACGATGGAACCGGCAAGTAACATTGCGTCTCACGGAGGGAAAGGATTTCCCTAGCTTCAAGGACTTTGCCAAGTTTATGTCTGTGGAGGCCGAAACCGCCTGCAATCCAGTCACCTCTTTCCTCGCTCTCCATCCACCTGATGGTTCTGGTCAAGAAAAGTGGAGCACAAGGGTAAGCAAAAGAAACAAAGCCAGCACCTTTAACACACAAATTGTGGTTGAAAACAGTAAGCAGACCACAACAAAGGAAAAGGTCAAGGCCCCTTGTATGCTTTGTAAGGATATCAGTCATCAGCTTTGCAAATGTCCAGACTTCATGCAAAGAAAACTGGAATACAGAAGGGCATATGTCAAAGATAACAGACTGTGTTATGGATGTCTAAAACACGGTCACAGCGCGAAGGAATGCCGACATCGGCACACATGTGACTCATGCAGAGGACGGCATCCTACATGTCTCCACGATGATGGCTACGGAAAAGTTGAAATCAAAGAATGGACAAATAGGGAAATGTCAGCGCAACACAGGGAAACGGAACCAACGTCTGCCGTTTCTCTCAATGTCACCAGTCAAGGTCAGTCAGAAAACACCTCAATGATAGTGCCAGTGTGGGTGTCAAGCGACAATAATCCATCCAGAGAAAAACTTGTGTATGCCCTGCTGGATACACAAAGTGACACAACATTCATTGAAAATGATGTAAGTAATGAACTTCAGCTGACTACTTTCCCTGTTAAACTGAAACTCACTACGATGATGGGTGAAAATATGGTCCTTAAAAGTGAACGGACATCTGGTCTGCGTGTGAGAGGTTTCAATTCTACTGTGCACATCAAACTGCCTCCTGCATACACCAAGGACTGCATTCCTGTAAACAGACAACACATACCAACGCACGAAACGGCAAAAGGATGGCAGCATCTCCAAGCAATTGCAGATCAAATGCCGCCTCTTCTTAACTGTGAAGTGGGGTTACTCATAGGATACAATTGTCCAGGAGCTCTCATACCCAGGCGTGTCATAACAGGAAAGGATAACGAACCCTTTGCTATTCTCACAGACTTAGGGTGGAGTATTGTCGGCTGTTCAGCAACTCACTCTGATGCACAATTGTCAAACGGTCACTGTCACAGAGTAACTGTGAAGGAGCTGCCCGCAGTGACTCCATTGGATGCAATAAGAATGCTCGAGACTGATTTCAGAGACACTCAAGGAGATGACAAAACAGTCAGTCAAGAAGATTTGATTTTTCTTGACAAATTAAAGGAAAGCATAAAAACAAACAAGCAGGGACATTACGAAATGCCCCTCCCTTTCAGAGAGAGGCCCTTCCTTCCTGATAACAAGCAACTTGCTGCTGTAAGATTAAGCCACCTGAAAAGGAAGTTCATTTTAAATGAAAGCTACAAGAATGACTACATGAACTACATGAAGGACATCATTGAGAGAGGTGATGTCGAGGAGGTATGCGATGTGGGCACTTATGGAGAAAAATGGTACATACCTCACCATGGTGTTTATCACCCCAAAAAACCCGAAAAGCTGAGAGTGGTTTTTGACTGTTCTGCAAAGTACAAGGGAAGTAGCCTCAATGAACATCTTCTCCCTGGCCCAGATATGATAAACAGTCTGACAGGTGTTCTCATTCGCTTCCGACAGCATCGCATTGCTCTGATGTGTGACATAGAAAAGATGTTTCATCAGTTCCATGTCTCAGAAAATGACCGTGATTATCTACGCTTCTTATGGTGGAAAAACAGAGACCTAAGCACACCTCCCCAGGAATTCAGGATGAAGGTCCATCTTTTTGGAGCTGTATCTTCACCGGGGTGTGCAAATTATGGATTGAAGCAGCTCGCCAAAGAACACAATCACACACACCCATTAGGGTCACAGTTCATTGCCAGAGACTTTTATGTGGACGACGGCATCATTAGTGTAGAGTCTGCTGAAAAAGCCATTCAAATAGCAAAGGAGGCACGCGAAATGTGTGCAAATAGAGGTTTACGCCTTCACAAATTTGTGTCCAACAACATTGCCGTTTTGCAAAGCATCCCCGCAACAGAACACGCCATGGACATCAAAACAAAAGATCTCAGATTCAATGATCCAGCTTTAGAGAGAGCATTGGGGATATATTGGAACATCGAGAGCGATTGTTTCACTTTCAAAGTCTCTCCAAAGAACCAGCCCGCAACACGTCGTGGCATCCTGTCATCTGTCGCCTCCATATACGACCCGCTGGGCTTCGTAGCTCCCTTCCTCCTCAAGGGAAAGAAAATTCTCCAAGAAATGTGTCATCAAGGAACAGGATGGGATGATCCAATTCCAGAGCGGTTGAAGCCACGGTGGGAGAAATGGGAAGATGATCTTGTTAAGATGGAAGGAATACAGGTAGCTCGCTGCTATCAGCCTCCTGGCTTTGGAAAGGTGATGAAAACTGAATTACATCACTTTTCAGATGCCAGCACCACGGGCTACGGCCAATGCACATACCTGAGACTGAAGAATGAAAGAGGAGACATTCACTGTGTTCTTCTAATGGGAAAAGCGCGAGTCTCGCCGCTAAAGGTCGCAACTATTCCAAGGTTAGAACTTGCCGCAGCAGTTGTCTCAGTCACAGTGAGCAATATGCTCAAAGAAGAATTAGGCTACTGTAATGTAGAAGAGTTCTTTTGGACAGACTCAAAGGTTGTATTAGGCTACATTAATAATGATGCTCGCCGTTTCCACACCTTTGTAGCAAATCGAGTGCAGAAAATCCGTCGTGGCTCAGACCCGAAGCAATGGTTCTATGTACCAACTGATGAAAACCCAGCAGACTATGCATCAAGAGGGAAAACAGTAGATGAGTTGCTCTCTTCTGATTGGTTCACCGGCCCTAGCTTTCTGTGGAAAGGAGAAATAGAAGTGCCAACAGAGGTGCTTTTGGAGCTACCTGTTGGTGACCCAGAAGTTAAAAGGGCTCAGACATTCCAGACAAAGACCTCAGAGCAAGTTGATCTTGTAGGAAGATTAAAGAAGTTTTCATGCTGGTCTCGGGCCGTCGGGGCAGTGGCGCGTCTCTTGCGGCGTGCTAGAAAGGTCAAATCGTGTGACCTTTCAACAGTCAGCGAAAGACAAAGTGCAGAACGACTTATCATCAAGGACATACAAAGCCAAGCGTACGGAGAAGAGATTAAACTATTAAAAAAGAGACATCAGCTTCCAAGACACAGCAAGCTGTATCACCTCGATGCTTTCCTGGATGCAGAGGGTGTGCTCAAGGTGGGAGGTAGGCTCAGTCGCTCACCTTTTCCTAACTCTTTTAAACATCCAACAGTCATTCCTCCAGGACATCACATGACTAATCTGATCATCGCCCACCATCATGAAACAGTAAAACATCAGGGCAAAGGCTTCACCATGAATGAAATTAGGTCCAATGGCTATTGGATCTGTGGACTCAGCAGAGCAGTCGCAACACACATCCGCCACTGTGTGACATGTCGAAGGTTGAGAAGACCAGCTGAAAGCCAAAGGATGAGTGACCTGCCTGTTGAAAGAACAGAACCCACCCCACCCTTCACTTATTGTGGGATGGACTGTTTCGGCCCCTTTTGGACAAAACAAGGGAGAAAACAAGAAAAAAGGTATGGATTGCTCCTTACCTGCTTCTGCTCTAGAGCCATTCATATTGAAATGTTGGAGGACTTGTCCACAGACACATTCATTAATGGATTGAGATGCTTTATTGCTTTAAGAGGTGCTGTACGACAAATTCAATGTGATCAAGGCACCAACTTCATGGGTGCAAAAAATGAGCTGAGTGCTACATTAAAGGAGTTGGACACGAATAGATTGAACGTATTCCTCACAGAAAAGCAGTGTGACTTTGTAATGAATGCACCTCATGCCAGCCATGCAGGTGGTGTGTGGGAAAGGCAAATCAGAACTGTCAGAAGTGTTCTTAATGCCACTCTGTTACTTGCCTCTGGTAGGCTAAATGATGCATCATTGCGCACCTTCTTTTATGAAACCATGGCTATAGTGAACAGTCGTCCGCTCACAGCTGATACCTTGGACAGCCACAACAGTTTGGAGCCACTCACTCCTAACCACTTGATCACGATGAAATCCACCACAGCCTTGCCTCCACCTGGCAAGTTTGAAAGAGAGGATCTCTATGGACGAAAGAGATGGCGTCAGGTGCAGTACCTGACAGAGCAGTTTTGGAGTAGATGGAAAAGGGAATATCTACACAATATCACAACAAGACAATGCTGGCATAGCACTAAAAGGAACCTGCAGGTTGGTGACATTGTACTGGATGCTGAGGACACTTTACCACGAAGCAAATGGAAACTCGGGACAGTCTCAGACGTCATTAAAGGCAAAGATGGACTTGTGAGACGGGCCAAAATCTTGTTTGGAGAGAAGGAGCTGAATCACAAAGGAGAGCGCACCAACAGGCCTGTTTTGGAGCGCCCTGTCCAGAAATTAGTTCTATTGTTAGAGGCTGTTTAAGCACTATTGCAGTTAAGAAATGCTATATTGTTTTCTGTGTAGTTTTAGCCCATACCTTTGAAAGGTTATTCTGTAATTTGAAATTGAGTGTTTTAAGGTTTCTATTTTGTAAAAACACTAATTTGGTGGGAGTGTAAGTAACTCTGCAGATCTTCTGGTAAAAGGGAATTGTACCTTTATTTTGAAAGGGTAAAAAGAGGATGTTTCTGCGTTTTGAATGTGAGCTTAACGGAACTTGTTACTGACAAATGTGAATTTTATTCAAAACTATTCGTTTAATGGACCCGTAACAATAATGGCAAAAAGCTCTTACGGTGGTGTTTTTACGCTGACGTTCAAGGATGGTATTGCATGGAAAGGAAGAAAATAAAGCAGTAATTTCACCAGCAGTAAGTGCCATGTCTCTTTATATGCGGGATCCGTTACAACCGCCATGTGACTTCCATTGTTACTAACGCCACTTCTCCATCTACCCGGCAGCCTAAACTACACTATGGTTTCTTGTGAAGACGGGACTTTATTGTGAAGGACTGTTTGCGTGGAACCAATGGAAATGACACATGCGTTTAGTCCTCGCTGCTCACAGCTGAGACGCGGTGCCAGCGATGTGGCCTCCAGAATCACTCAGATACACGTCGAAGAAGCAACTGAGAAGGTGTCTCCTTCATGAACAAAGGTTTCCTCAACGGAATCCCCCCAAAAATAAGATCTCTCTCTGTGCGAGCTTCTGCTCATTGCTGTCTTTCAAGTTGTGCGAGTCGTTTACTGTGTGTTCATTTATTGTGATAAACTGGAGAAGCAGATGTTGCCATGGCACAGCCAGATGTGAAACCCAAGTAACACATGTGAGCAGTTTCTACCTACCGGAGACCTCCGAACATTCTAATAAGTCCATAAACATCTACCAAACTATGACTTTCTACAGTGGGCACACACACACACACACACACACACACACACACACACACACACACACACAAACAAAGACATTGGCAAGCACACACATACAAACACACACACACACACAGGCGGTGTGACCAGGTGGCTTGTGGGTAAAGGCTCTGGCATGTCGCCACACACACAGATGGTTACCAACCTTCACTGTCGCCTACCTCACTCCCCCCTTCTCTCTCCCTCCCCCCTTCTCTCTCTGTCTCTCTCTCCACGTTCACGCTGCCGAATAGAATATGCACCATCGAACGGGTCACTGAGCAACACACACACACACACACACACACACACACACACACAGTATTTTTGTTAATGTTTCTGTGAAATTACTTGTTTATTAATTGAGAGGTACAATAAATATTAATGAAGGACCAGTCATTTAAGTCATTTAAGTCATTGGTTAGTTATTATTGCATTGATATATTTTCTCACTACATACTTAATATACAATTTTCCTTCAATAATCTCTAATAATTCAAGTTCATTGACCAAACTCAAAGGTGATGTTTGTTTCGTCAGAGCAGAGTTTAAAAATGTTTTTACAAAGTTGATTTATTTCATCTTTTAGCTCTGGCACGAGAATCAATAAGATTGGTGGAGACTTATATTGTAGGCCGGAGGTGACATTGTGTGTGTCCTGGGGGGACGTGGTCCTTGTAAACATTTCCTCCTGTTACAAAACTTCGCCGGCCCACAATGCATCACTGCGCAGCGCAGAAACAACAGCACTGCTGGGGGAGAGGGGGGGTGACCCGGGGCCCTTCACAGCCTGAAAGGAAGCTCCCGCGGGGCCCTCAGTGTTTGGACGTTCGCTTTTGTCCAAAATACTTGTTCCTCTTTTATGCTTCTATAGACGTAATCTGCTCCACACTTCTCCTCTGCACAGCAGCAGGAGGAGGAGGGGATGGAGGAGGGGGAGGAGGGGATGGAGGAGGGGGAGGAAGAGGAGGTGATGGGAGGGATGGAAATGTGGGGCCGAACAGGTTAGAAGAGTAAAAAAGAAGGATTGTAAACAGGAAACAGGCGAGAAGAAGACAAAGGGACAGTCGAGGGAACATGGGGGGCCTGGGTGGGCTTACGACAAGGAGGAAAAGAGGAGGAAAGGAAGACAAAGCGCAAAACTGATCGACCCGCTGGAGCAGGGAAAGAAAATAACAACATACAAATATTTTATTTTGAAAAATGACCCGATTCTCTCCCAATTACATGCACTTGTCCCACTTGACATTTCCCAAAAGGAGCTCCCAGAATGCTTTGCTGCAACAGCAGGGGGGGGGGGGGGGGTCAGGGCGATCGTTGACAAACACATTTCCTGCTTTTTATTCTTTCCTCTGGAAACAGGAAGCATGCAGTAAAGGCTCTTTGATACCCGGAGTCTCTCTCTCTCTCTCCCTCTCTCTCCCTCTCTCTCTCTCTCCCTCTCTCTCTCTCTCCCTCTCTCTCTCTCTCCCTCTCTCTCTCTCTCTCTCTTTCTCTCACCAGGAAAAACACAACAATCCTCCAATTAAGACAAATGTGTCTTCCTCCCCACCACCACCACCCGCTCCCATCACGCCTTTTCTGTTTCTGTTAAATCCTCCAGCAGCTCCAGTCCCTCTCCGGTCTGCAGCCTCGGGCTGGCCGGGCCTTCCCACAAAATAAATAAGTAAATAATCACACACACACACACACAAAGGAAGAAATAAACAGAGAGCAGCGGTGGAAACTAGCAGTGTCTCTGTGGTTTTAATTTGGCATTGTCTTCCTCTGAGGCAACGTGATGAAAAAAATATCAAGCAAGCGAGAAAAGAACCTAAAAACACACACACACGCACACACACACACACACACACACATCAGCAGACCTCTGCCGTCTTTGCTACCACCTCCTCCTCCTCCTGCGCTGCAAACAAACAAGGCACGCAATCGCATTGGGGCTCAAAAGAGTGGAACCACATCAAACACAGATGCTAATCCTTTCTGGATCCGCGGCGCGTCCTCCTTACTATTAATAGTGCTGGAAGGAGGAAAGAACATCACGGCTCTAATTCACTTTGTTGTGCCGACGCATCACGGAGACATCGCGGCGAGGCCCGGCTCACCCGACGCCGTCAAACCTGCCTGGTTAACCGAGCATCTTGTTGTGAAGCTCACCCCCCCCCCCCCCCAGCCGTGCTAATGGCCCCCTGCAGCGCGTCAGAGAGGGGCATTCTGGGAGGTTGGTTTTCTTCTAAGCCGAAGGTTTGAGTCATGAATCATCAGCTGTCAATAGTGGGGTGAATAGAGGGTACCATGATGCCCTGATGCATTAGGCCCGATTGGGCCCCGATACTTCGGGTCAAGTACGGGAAGCGTGCTTGAACGTCACATTGCAGTTAATTCCACAGAGCCTAAACGCGCATGAAGGATGAGGTCGCCGTGGCGACGGGGGAGCCGCAGGGTGGA
>NC_135695.1:2837544-2922544 GCF_964276395.1 Gasterosteus aculeatus | reverse complement strand
GTTACAGCAAACAGCGGTTTGCTTCCCAAAGCTGAAGCAACAATTGGCTGGAAGTCAGGAAGATGAGACAGAAGGTAACACACACACATACACACACACACACACACACACACACACACAGATTAAAACAATTGATTGATTTACTTCTTATAATGTCTCAACACATTTTTTTGTAAAATTCTAGTCAAATGTCAAAGTGCCAAATGTATGTGTACAGATCTAATTGAGTTTAAAAATCCCTTTTGGGCCTTTAAACTGCCGTGTTTAACTACTGTTAAAACGCAACACACTTTTCAGTATTCATGTTACGGCTGCTGAGTCTCTCTCCCTCATGTGTCTCCCCCTCGACCGGCCGGCATGGCCGTCGGCCCGGAGCCTCCCCGCGCCCCTCCCAGCCAACTGGAGCCCAACTGGAGCAGCGGCGACCTTTTCCTTTCCGGCACTCGCCTTTGTTGTCGTTCTCCGGGCCAAGGCTGCCTGCTGGAGCGAGCGAGCGAGGCCATGAGCAACAGACTTAGCCCTCGCCTGGGCCTCTCACCCACACACACACACACACGCACACACACACACACACGCACACACACACACGCACACTGGATACTCGTTCAAAAAAACTAAAAAAGGGTTGAAGCGCTGCAGGTTTGTTATCTGTTTTAAACCTTCATATGACACAGGTTTTGACCCTTGACCCCCTCTGTCAGTTGAATCTGACCCTGAGTTTGACCTGTCTGACCTTTAACCTCTGTCCAACTAAAACACTAAACAAACAAATAAAAGTGAAAGTGAAAATTACATGTCAGCCCAAAGGTCTGATGGATTTTTTTTTTTTTTGTGATCAATTTATTTCATTCTGCTGTTAATATTTGTGTTGGTTTGGACAAATTGGGATGGGGGGTGATGCTCAGATGCAAAGCATTGTGGAACTGAACTCTATGCTGGACGGCTGAGAGCTAATCAACAGGTTGCAGCTATTTTTTATTTCACAAACCAGAAGCATTAAACAGCACGCACACACACACGCACGCACACACACACGCACACACACTGTTATGGCTTCAGCTGCAGTTTTACTAAAGATCCTCAAATTCCCATGTCAGGTGTATGACATGGGAGTTCTCTGCAAATCCTCCCCCAAAAAAGGAAGCAGTGATCCAGATTCCGAGAGGTTCAAAGGTCACGCAGAGAGCTCTGTATGCAGACCGTGCTGGTCGACTAGTCAGACTGGGATTAATCAGGACACTAAACAGACAAGGGCTCGCAAATTCCTCCCAGTCTGCTGTTTAATCTCAGAGATAACCCTTAACTCCATCCATCTCCCTGGTTTCCATGAAGATTATTTTGGGGAGAATCAGAGTGGAAAACTTGACCTTGTTTGGCTTATTCAGGTTCACAATGACCAGAGAAAGGCATCCCTTAAATAAGTCACACCCACGTGTCTGGTTGCAAACGCAACGGTCCTATTGGAAGTTTCCAGTCTTCAGGTCATTATCAGAGCATGAAACACGGCGCCATCGTTGCTGAATGGTCCCAGAACAGACTCTGGATCTCTCTCTCTGAAAGGACATTCACACGGCGCTCTGTGGGACGGTCAAAGCCGCCTTGGACTTCGAACTGAAATTCAGTTGTCAATTATTTTTGAGAAAAGTCAAGTCACAAGTCAGACAAAGCAGGTCCCAAAGCAAGTGTTTGAGACCTTGACCAAGAGGAACCTTTGCAGGCTGTAAACCTACAGAGGTTTAACATTTTCTGTTCAAATCTTTTGTTGTTGTATTTCAAATTGGAGAGCTTACAGTGCATTGACCCAATGGCTAATATAGGAGGACAGAACTTTATCCATCCAGAGGGAAACAGTTGTGCAAACTGAAAATGGATTTCCATTCTTCTTATTCCCATCTGTATTCCTGTGTGAGGTTTACAGCTGCGATTTGTACTGATGATTCACTAGAAGTTTTCCATCTGACCTGATCTGACCTGATCTGACCTGATCTGACCTGATCTGACCTGAATGCAGAAACGCTGAACTTGTATTGTGCATCAGACGCTGTGTTAATGAAGTACCACTACAGAGATGATTTAAACTAGCAAAGGTCTGACAACCACATGGTGTGTTTGGGTTGTTACCTGAAGGCAGTTGTGCTCTTAATCAAGTGCAGCAAACTGAAGACGTGTGAAATGTTTTTTTTCATGCCCAGGAGGAACATACAGCTCTGATCAGAAGTGTTCGGTATCCGTGTTTCTTTTTCCACTACTTTTTCTTTCCAGAGGAAGCAGACAGGCCTCACAGGAGTTTAAGCGGGTAAGGGGGAGTCTTGGTGGGTTGGGGGCGCTGTGGGCGATGGGATTGGGGTTTGGGGGGGGGTTGTAATGTTGAAGCAGCGGTGGGCTGATCTCCTGTGATCTCCTTCCTGTGTGGCTTGCAGGGCCTGTGGCGCAGGCTTACATCTTCCCCCGGCTTTGCCCTCCTGCACCCCAAAACTAGCCTCACCCCCCCTTTACACACATCCCACCCCCGCACAGGACTTCATGTTCCTCCCCTTTGACCCCCCCCTTCGCTCCCCCTACAATCCCACCCCGCCCTGCCTCGTTATGCCCCTGAGGAGCGCTGCTTATTCGTTTGGCTGCAGGAATGAAGAAGCAGAGGAGGAAAAAATAAGGCAGTAAAGGGAGAGAACAGAAGCCCGGCGGCTACAAAGACAGTCAGTCAAGACAGACAGAAAGTTAGACCGGCGGGCAGAAAGTCAAGCAGTCAGTCTGTCAACCACCCAAGCGAGCAGACAGACAGATATAGCACGGTTGCAGAAACGATCCAGCTGTGCAGGCGCTTCGCAGTGGGACGATCGTTTTCCACATCGCCCCAAACACCACAGACATGCCTCTTTGGCCACTGGAATCGAGTGTGATGCATTGAGATTTCAGCGATAATGAGGAGCACTGTTGGATCGGGTCAGTTCTGATCGGAGTATCAATTAAAAGGGAAGAGGACGGGAAGCAAGGAGCGCTCAGATAGAGAAGGAGAGAAAGACGGAGGGAGTTGGGGAGAAGTTTGGACCATGGACGTTGATACGGCCACACACCAATCACCGAGTTGTCAAATACATACCTTGAAGGGACAGTGTGTCTCTACAGGGACATAAAACATACCCAAAGAATGGGAGGAGGTAACTTAAAAAAAAAGATTCACAATGTTCTGAAGAAGCCACCAATGGGTTGGACATTGGTCCTTAATGGGACAGAGGTCCGTGCCCAAGAAACAGTCCACGAGCAGAGAAACGTCCAACGGACACAACGTATCAAATGGACAGAAACAAGTGCCCCAAGGAGCAGAGGCGACGCCCTGATGAGGCAATTGACAAGTGGCAAGGGTCAAGGACAACACAATGGGTGCACTCTACTCAGAATGGACCCAGACGTCCCCCCCCCCCCGGGACAGACACTGATAGGAACGGATGATGGCTCATCATTTAACATGCCATTGATGCAGAGAGTTCAGCACATAAAAGGACAAGAAACGAGCGAGACGGCAACAAGACTCCTGGGATTGGATGAGAGAAGAATACAATGTTTAAAGACTAAATTGTTGAATTGACTAAAGGAAAAAGCTCCGGGGGGGGCGGGGGGCGGCGTAGGTGAGCAGTGGAACGGGCTGTGCGGTATGTAGGTCGCTCAGTCAGGCCCTGCTGGCACACTGACCCCCTTGTTCAACTCCCAGCATGCATCGTTCCTATCGATACCACGATTTCCCCCACAGGGCTTGTGACCACTATGACTACTGTGTGTGTGTGTGTGTGTGTGTGATGGGTGACAGTCTTCATCCACAAACCTTCATACGCACACAAACAACAAAACAAACAAAATAGGTGAACTGCAAACACGCAAAGGTCAACCCAGCGCCCCCAAGATGTGTAGTTATATTCAGTCTTTGAAAAATAGGAAAGTTTGAGGGAAGAATATTGTCTTCTGGTTTCACCATATATTACTTGAGATTTACAGTATTTAATCTCTACATTCAGGGTAACTTCTCGTCGGTCGTTGATAAAGCGTTTCTCACGCTTTGTCTTTAATGCTGAATCACTGAAAATCACTGCTGGAAGACGATCAAATCTCTGGTATACATACGCTTTAAAGTATCTTTTATGACTCTTTAAGCAGCTCAAGTTAGCCCTTTATATTGTCTGGCTTGTTCTTATGTACTTATCTGCATTTTTCTGCATTCAGATCATTATTCCCTAATCTGTAGATTTCCATCACGATTCTTTGCATTGGACCAAATGATGAAACGCTTCCTGGACTCTAGCGTAACATAAATTGAAAACCTCTATATTTTCACAAACCACGCCGGCATTTCACAGACCTTGAGACTCATCTATTTATTGGTTCTCACGGTGCGGCCCGTCACGCTGATTTATTTTAGATTTATTTTGTCATCAAGCCGTCGGCGGGTTCACATCGCCACCTGTCCCACCTTACCAACACCATTAACGCATTCACTTCCCTCGCAGGATGAATGGAGGCAAACTGTTCTCCACATTAATTACTGAGCCGGGAGAGATGGGTCGGTGGGGGGGCAACCAGGACGGGGACTGGGAAAATACCACAAAAAAAGAAAGTGGTGGTGGTTGTGGGTTGGCGGGGGGGGGTTGCTATTTGGCCCGCTGACTCAGGGCTCGATTGTGCTGCTGGGAAACGAAGGCACAAAAGAAACAGGGGGAGTCCACTTAATCCTGGTGGGGGGGGGGGGGGGGGGGGGGGGCGGTCACTCCGGAGCAGGGGAACACCGGCGCGCTCATTTATCTGTTGCGGTGTTTCATTAGGACGCCACTAACTGCTGCTGGGCCTTTTGTCTTACTAATCCTCGCAATCAAACATGCGTGCAGGGGGACGAAGCAGGGAGCGGGACAGGGGGGGGGGGGGGGTCAGGGGGACAAGGTTATTACTTTGAACTGCAGCTTTCTATGGAGAAATCAAACGCCCGGCCACCTAGTGCAACCTTTTATCACACGGCAATACAGAGGACAAAGGAGCTGAACGCTTTGGGGGAAAGGGGGGGGGGGGGCGAATATTTGCTCAAGAGACACTTAAACAAGCAGCTGGAGAGAAAAAGAAGGACTTTCCGGAATTACTCTTTTCTAAAGTGAAGTTAAACGGAGAACAACACAGACGGACAAGAAGACGGACGGAAGGACAGACACAGTTTTTCGTGTGTATTTCTGGGAGGAAAAGCAGAGGCCCGGAGTGGAGGCAGCAGCGGGCCTCCCCGGCTCGCTGGAAGCTTAGCGTTTGTTATCCCAGCGACTGGAGATCAATCTGGAAATCTAAAAAGCTGCCTCCCAGAGTCCGTGGGAGAGCGAGGGCCGCGGCTGCAGAGAGAGAGACCCCCTAAAGCGTTTCCTGGTGCAGAGCAGAGGTCTCTGCGGCTCGCGGCCCTCGCTCACATGAAGCACACAGGCATCAGTTGTGGGGGAGAATCGGACCGCGGCGATGCAAGGAGGTCGCGGGAGGGCACGTCTCTGGAGGACGGAGGTTTTTACATTTTTTTTCCTCGTCCTCCTCTCACTCTAAACACTTCGGCGGTTTGTTAGTTTATCCTCCATCTATGTTGTGGCCAACCACCGTCGCGTCTTTCTGATTTGTTCCTGCAGAAGGACGAGGTGAAGAAAGCACGCAGGGATTCGTTGGCGTTTAGGAAGTAGCCTCTTGTGTACGGGGTAAACCTGAAGACCCTGGACACCTTTTGGTGTGTGTACTTTTAGTTTTGTTGGTTAAGCAAGAGACGGTTGTTACAATAAGACTGGCTGCTTTATTTGTTACATGCGGCTTTATTAAAAAATGTAGACTTTTAGACAACATGGCTGCCAGATTGGCCTTTGTTTTAAGAGGACCATCATTTACTAAATGAACAAAGTGCTGTGTTCAATAAGACTCGAAACTAGAGATTAAGACCATAAATTCATGTTTACTAAGGGACCAAAACAAAGAGAGAAGTAGAGTCATGCTCTCATAGACTTCTATACAACCAAAGGAGTCGCCCCCTAGTGGCAATTAGAGAGAATGCAAGTGTAAGACACTTAAGAAATTTAAGCTTTACATTTCAAAGGCGCAGAGATGGCCCCCCAACACTGGCATCACCATGATGCTCCACCTACCGACAATGATGTAGACTTCAGTAACATGTGCATTAGATGTGTTTACTGCACTGCTGTGCAGCGGTCGCTCACGTCTCAGCAGCTCTGCCTCCGGTGGGCCTGTGTACACTCTGCCGAGTCACCGGTCCTCTGGGGGCAGCTAAGCCACTCATTCATCTAACCACCGCCAGAACCCCCCCTCACAGGGCTGTGTGTCGCTGCCGAGGCTCCGGCTCGTCACTGGAAGAATCCACTCCCGTCTGTTGATTAAGACTGCAGAGGCTGTGGGGCTCGCCACGCGGCGGCTGACCCGACCACGGAGGGAAAGGCGGGGAGGGGGGCAGTGCTCTGCTCCACGCCACCGTAATAATGGAAGCCAGGTGTTAGCCCTGACAGTATCATTTATGGGCGAGCGGTACCAGCCATGGGATGCTATCTTTTAAAAGCAATATGGAGTGGAATTATTTATGAAGGCACTGTCTGCTCTCACACACACACACACACACACACACACACACACACACACACACACACACAGGGACACCTCCCTTCCTCTCTGCAAAGCAATGCACCATGAAGGGCAGCAATGGACTGCATTCACTACCAGGGTGTGTGTGTGTGTGTGTGTGTGTGCGTCACAATGTATTGTGCGAGCGCTTGTGGAATGTCAACAAGCCCCACAGTGGGACCACACCGTCTCTCGTTCGGCCCTCAGACCTGGTCAGCCGGGAACTCAGCTCCAAAACACCAACGCACACACCGGGCCAATGAACCCGGTTGGTTTGGTGCCACCCGACCGGGCGGGCAGACGCAGAATGAAACATCCAATCAGAATCACACAGTGACGTGCAGTCGGCACGGCCTACACAACCAAAAAAGATACAACTGTTTATTACATCATTTAATTTAATAAACTTGTATTTGTATTATACAATATTTGTGTTATTCCAATTGTTTCAACGTTACAATGGCAAATGTAGCAGTTACGCATAATCAAATACAAAATAAAGGTAGAACAAGCAGAGCTTTCACCGTCCATTCATTGCCGACAAGCAAAAAACGCATGTTGCGCATGCGCGCTTCGATCCTGTATTCTACAACATGTACGTCAAAAAGCACAACTCTGCTGTAATGGGTTATGCCAGTAATCATGTAACAGTAATCGAACATGGACCAATTCAAATCGAGATATTACTGACGTCACTACACCAGCTACGGCGAAGCCGTAATCCCAGCGAAATTCCAAATGACAGCGGCGTCCGCCGATATCACAGAGCTGAGACGAGTTTTACAAAGCTGTGATCGCCGTCTTCACGAGGAAAGAGGAACGTATGGATTTTAAGTACAAATAATGTACCGATTGGTGAGTCAGAAACTATTTTGGGCTCAATATTGAATTGATAAGTGTGATTATATGGTGGTTGACTACAAGCATTTGCCTTCTGTAATGGGAAAATGATATGTGACCCTTTTAAATGCTTCATTTGTATAACCAGTTTATTAGTTGATCACAGTGGTTATTCAGCAGTGTGTGTTTTTTCATTGTTGCCGACTGGCAATCAGCCGCTGTGCAATAATTAAGCATTAAGGTCCGAGAGGCCGGACTCTGTCGTCAATAATGTTACAATCGGTTGTGAAAGCTAAAATTGTCTCTTTTTTTTTTACGTGTAAATCAGGTATTCTGACTTTGCTAACTCAGTGCCTATCCTCCTACTGACAGCACATATAACATAATAACGGTTGGCTCTGAACCTTTCCCGCAGTGTTAAGCAACGAGTGGTGACATGACTCTGGGAAGTGGCTCAACAAAACCCTGCGGTGAGTTCAGGGACTGAATGTAGAGTCAGGACATTGCCACGACTGGGGATGTTGCCTTTGCACGTCCTCTGGGTGGACTCATGGGTGGTGTGGACACCCAGCGGCATCCAGATAATTAAAGAGCAGATGTGGCGACTGCTGTCACCTGAACACAGCTAGGTCGACCTTAGCCACACACACACACACACACACACACACACACAGGAGGGGGAGAGAGGAAGGAGAGAATAAAGAGATGAATGAGGAGTGGAGGAAAGGAAAAAGGAAGGAAGTATGAGGACAACAGCAGGTAAAAATAAGAAAGGTGTACGAAGTACGAAGAGGAGAAACGAGAGGAAGAGGAAGAAGAGGAGGAGGAGGGGAAGGAGCAGAGTGGAATGAGGAGAAGAACGCAATAAAACGAAGAAAAGTGGAGAAAAACCCGGGAAAAGTAATAAAGTTCTGTCAGAGGTCGCTGAGTGCATGTGTAACCACCTATACGTGTACTTGGAAACATGTGCTCAGCGTGTGTGTGTGTGTGTGTGTGTGTTTTGTCACGTATGCCTCTAAAGTTTCACAGCCCAGCAGGAGAGGCTGCAGCCGGAGGGTCTCACTTCATACGGCGCCAGCACTATCAGACACACACACACACACACACACATGCACATTTACAGATAATAGGATATTGATATCAGCATGTGTGGTGTGCATGTGTGTGTGTGTGTGTGTGTGTGTGTGTTTGTGAAATTAGGCCTGATGAATGAACCATGGCTATCTTAACCTTTCACAAAGATCTGGCATAGCTTCATGATGAAGTTGTGGGTGTGTGTGTTTATGTGTGTGCGTGTGTGTGTGTTTGTTGGGTAACTGCATGGTTCAACTCTCCATAATGACTGAATGCAGACGGCCTGAAGGAAACACACAAACTCACAAGCACGCAGCACGTGTGTTACTAGTGTTCCACAGGAACGCCTGCTGGTCCTCCACCAATCACAGCCCGTCCAGTGGGAACTAACTCAGAGCCCCCGTTAACAAGCTCATCTCTACTATCGAGCGCGCTGATAAGATGTGGCTGAAAGCAACACATGCAATCTGAAAATGTTTGTCAAACTATATTATAGAGTCCATATATACAGGGTTCCCAAGTCTGGATTTGGCTCCACGTGTTGGGTGGAGTTTGGAGTGACTTTGCCTTTGACTCTCTAACAGGTTTAGCGCCTCCAGGAACCGAGGGACATAAATTCCTTTGTATGCATCTGAAGAATTGGGAACATTTGCAGAGCATTTCCCCCCAAAGCATCGCGGAAAGCATTGCTCGAGTTACCTTGTTCCTCAAATGAGGCTTTCCTCTGCAAAAGGAAATGGGCCAACCGGTTTCTCACCCTATAACACCTCACAATTAAGACAGACATTCTCCACCCTGCCCATCAATCAACAATTTCCTCTGTGGCCACACGCAGCCCCGAGCAGAGGCGCCATAATGGAGGAGTGAGCCCGAGGGCGGCGCGCACAGCCTGGACGTGAACACCACCCGCCAGGCTGGAACTGAGCTGGAACTGTTGCTTTAAATACGGAGCGTTGAGGGCCACAATAATGAAGCTGAGGAAGAGTGCAGGGACAATTAAAGGCAGGTTACACAAACACAGACGTCCGATGCCAAACACACACGCTGATTAGAGGCTCTCGGACAGACGCGGGGCGGCTTTTTTGCGTTTTTCTTAATTGAAAGCCCGCAAGTGATTATGGAGTCGCAATCACTTTGGTTCCTTTTCCTCAATCAATAGTGACAAAAAGTTCGGAAAAAAAACGCAATCAGCTCAGAGCTGCCCATCACCACCGGACCTCCGTGAGTGTGTGCCTGTGTGTGTGTGTGTGTGTGCGTTGGCAACGAAGACACACGTTTAATTTACCTAACGACGAGGACGACAGCCGCTAACACATAAGACTAATTACAGGTGCGAACGAGTGGAGAGGCAGAAAGTGGGGGAAGGGTGGGAATGGGGGGGGGGGGGTCTGTCTTTGGAAGTAGAGATGGTTTGAGGTGTGCTGGTGATCAGGTCATGTCATATAGATCAGTGCGGCGGTTCTTATATTCTGCTCATTGGTACGTTCATGGATCAGCGTAGGGACTTAATCATATGTTCAGTATTCTGCGTGAGTTTGGATGTTCGGTCACTTTATTTACTCACTTTAATTAAGTTCTATTGAATTTCCGGCTGTAAGTACATGAGAGGATTCATTTTCCCGTCACTAATTGATTAATCGACTGAAATAACTGAGCATTATGTGTGAAGTCCAGTTATAACTGGAATTTGCCTTTTACAGGTAAAGGAGTCAAGTTGTGGTATACAAACCTTTCAGTTAATCTCTTTCTAAATCTGTACGTATGTACTTAGTGATTATCCCTCAGTAAAATGTGAAATGTTCCTCTCGGTCGGTTCCCACACGATTTCTGACAGCCCATTTATCTCGCGGCGACGTCCTGCAGCTGCACCCACCAGGCCTGCTGAGGACGGAGAGAGTGAACGCATCGCACGCCGAGTTGCTTCCCCTGCCCAGTACAAACAACACACACACACACACACACACATAACAACAACAACAACAGACAACAATGCACGCAGGGAGAAAAGACTGCGTCCGCTCTCCAGATGGGCCCTGAGCCCCGACAGGCCCTGCAGCAACAGCTTGCACTGTGTGCGTTGAAAACAAAGATGACGGATTAAATATCATGTGGCGAGGTGGAGCGAGGGAGGGACGCCGTGGGAGAGAGAGAGAGAGGAAGAGAGAGGGGGGAGATGATTGGCCATTATTAGGGATAATGGAGAACTTGGAGGAAGATCCGCTTCGTTGTTGTCAGGCCGTTAGCGATGAAGAATGGTCTCCACTCACTCCTCATCCTCCCCTCTTACACCACAATCAGCAACTTTGCTTCTTTGAAATGTACCATGGCATGAATTATAAAGCGTGCATTAGCATATTATATAATGTTGTGAGTGCAGTGATTATCACCGTCGGGTAACTCCCAGTGTGACTGCATTAGCAGTTAGCTCCATCCGCATCGATCTGCGTGGTGCCCTTCACTGTTTGAGCCACAACCGGATTCCCAGCATCTACCAATAAAAACGACTTCTGGCTAATTTATCGAACCGCTCATAGATTCTGTAATTCTCATATGTTCTAAGTCGTTTTGCTATTTGGCTTTTTTTTAGCAAAAAAGTGGAAAAATGTAAATAAAAAAACATGAGAAATTATCCATTAAAAAGATTATAATGTGTCTCTGACATTCACGTCATTACAAACCTCCAGACATTTCCCAAATACGAGAAGACATGACCTCAACTGGAGTTAGGGTGACACTCACTGATACCAGAGTGAAGACACAACCGTTCCAACTAAACAGAAGCAGCAGGATGTGATTAAGAAATTAGCAAGTTAAAAGATAAATGTGGACCTTTTGGGTCTTATTTTATATCATAATAGAATTACAGACGGGTCAAGAGAGAGGACACAATTCTGATCCCAGATGTAATAACTACTTTCCCACCAAGGTCACCACCGCTGCTCCTCGCTGCCCTCCTCTCTCTGCCTGGCCGCACTCTGCATGCTCAGCTCTCACCGTGCTTAATGAGTCCGATCAACTTATCTACAACAAGGCAATCTGTAAAAACACGCCTCAATTGCATCTCAGCTGCGCAGGGCGGCGATGGCGGTTAATGGAGGCCGGCGATCGTCTACGAAGATGATGGCGCTCCCGCTCAGCGGAGCAGGCTGGTCGGGCGAGTCCTTCAGCGCGAGGATCATCACAGTGACAGTCAGCATACAGAGGTCAAAGGTCAGAGTCAACCACGACGCCAGTTTGAAAAACTGCAACGCCAACGCCTTTCTTCCCTAAATGTAGACAATAAAAGTTACGGTTCAACGCCATGAACGTTTTTCCCCGACCTGAGATCTTGTTGTACACATTTCCCGGATTTTACACACACATGTTTTAGGGAAGTTAACGATATCAGACAATATTGACACCGCAACATCCATTTGTCTCGGACGTAAAACACTGCACAACATTCCTCATTGTTGGAGTCGCGTCTAATGTCCAGTTCACCTCCACACATCTCCCGTGTGTGTGTGTGTGTGTGTGTGTGTGTGTGTGTGTGTGTGTGTGTGTGTGTGTACACAGATCAATGCGGTGACTCCGTTCTGATAACTGAACACACAAATTCATATTACACGTCCGCCCTCATTGATCAGCGACAATGCTGCCGCAGTATGAACACACACACACTCACACACACACACACACACACACACACACACACACACACACACAAACCTTTGTTAAATATGGAATCAATCAGCGTGTGGAACTACAGCGTGTCGACGCCTCGTCGCTTCTGTCGGATCAGAGAGGAAACTGTGGGCGGAGGAGGACGGAGTCGTTCCACCTTAAGACGACTGAGTGTGATTTAAGTGCAGGGAGAGATGGGGGGTGGGTTGAGGGGGTAGGGGGGGCTTTAATAGGAGCCTCAAGCTAATTGCTCCGGTGGCATCTTAAAGCCCGTCTCCCCAAAAGCCCTTGGAGCCTGGAAACTGCTGCTAACCGAAGAGATGCTGACACAGGAGGAGAGGTGGGGGGGGGGGGGGGGGGCAGGAAGGGAGTGAGGAAACATAGGACGAGAAGGGGGAGGTGGGGAAGAAGGAGAGGAGACTGAGGAGAGCAGAGGAGAGGAGGACCCATTGGAAGAGTTGAAGAAAAGGAGAGGGGGGGGGGGAGAGGAGAGTGTTCGCTAACAGATGAGAGGAGGAGGTGCAGGGTAACAATGTGGAGGTAGAAGGAGGGCGGCTGGAGTTTCTCCTCACGCACCACAAAACAAACTGAGGCCGCTGCTGTGAGTTATTCCTCAGGTCAGGAGAGAGCAGCTCGGCTACAGCCACACAAATTACCCCCCCACCCCCCCCGTCCCTCCTTCTGCAGTCAGAGGGGTGCAAGAAAAGGAGGAGGAGGAGGAGGAGAAGGCTGGAGGGGTAATAATACACCCCTAAGGCTGTCACTTTGGCCCAGCCGGCACAGGACCAAGCCACAAAATAGAAATATCACTTTCTCTCCCCCCGGACTCCCTCCTCCTCCTCCTCCTCGTCTCCCCCTTCTCCCACATCTCCTCAGAATGCTGAATCAAACTGAAGAGGACAAGAAGCAGGAGGAGGGAGGCAGTTAGAAAGTTGGGGAAGGAAAGGAAAAGAGTATATGAGAGAATCAACCCGTGGTCCTCCTCTGAACATTAAGTCCATGTTCTCAAAAGCTTTCTCGTCCGTCATGGGCGCCGGCCGCCGCCCTCCTACGCAGAGGAGCCTCGCACATAAAACGTGCTGCAGCAGTGAGGAGAACAGGGTCCTGAAGGCCTCATCACTCAAACGGAGAGACGCAAGGAGAAGTGCACGAGGGCCGTCGTAGAAGAGTAAAGCCGCGCGCTGTTCCTTCCACTTTTTTTGTTCATGCAGTATCGATTCGGGCCTTTTCAAAATAAACTTGCGTCCGTGCAGTAAAGAAATCATGACGAGTTCATGATCTCGGCCTTTTTGCTCTTCATCATTCATCCAGATCTTCTCCGTGTGAACGGGTTTCTGCAGCATGCTTCAGACAGCTGTGAACTGTAGAAGGAAGGGCTGTTAGGAGCACCAGTGTGTGTGTGGGGGGGGGGGGCATGGCGATGACCTTGAGGCCGGTGGGGAGCTCCGGTCACGGCTGGGCGCTTGTGTGTGTCTGTGTGTGTGTGTGTGTGTGTGTGTGTGTGTGTCATGTCCAGGCAGGGCTTGTGTCAGCCGAACCCAAAACCCTGGTGCTCCGACATCTGGAGCCGCATCTCCAAGAGCTCCTGCAACCAACCACCACCCCTCCTCTCCAAGCCCCCCACCCCCCTTAACACGATATCTCCCTCAACGCGAGGACTCATCGTCCGGATCACGTGGCGCTGCAGGTAAACCTCTTGGCGCTCTTTCGGAGGAGGCCAGTTTTAATTGGCGAGGAGGAAGGCAAGTGGTTGGACAGCACAGATCGCTTTTATCTGCTCCACGGAGGCTTTCTGGATTAAGTCTCTCTTCGGTCTGGTGGCCATTGTTTCAGAGAGGAGAACGGGGGAGGAGGGGGAGGAGGGGGGGAGGAGGAGGCGAGGCAACAAGTTATGCAGATGAGATGTTAATTAAGCGGAAAGTGAATGAAGTCTGGACCAGAACAAACAGGCCTGGAGGAAGACAGAGTGTGGGAATGAGGAGGCAGCTGCACTCCTCTTGTGCTCTGTCACTCTCTTTCACTCCTTCAATCAATCCTTCTCTCCTTTCCTAATTCCTTCCCAGCTTTCTTACCTCCTTAACTCACTTGGCGTCTCCTTTTTGTCTGGTCTCCCTACCTGGTTCCATCCTTCCCTCGCCTCCTTATCCTCACTTCCACTGTTCACTCATCTTTCAGCGTGCTCCCTCCTTCTCCCCCTGCTGCTGGGATGCAGACGAGGAAGAGGAGGGATGACCCCCCCTCCTCGCCGGGCCAAAGGAGGGAGCAGAAGGAGAGCGAAGAGGCTGAACAGCAATTCACATGCTAATGAGGCGACGGGATGTTGTTGTTGTTGTTGTTTTTTCTAATATCTTGTTTGTACCCAGTCAGGGGGGGGGTGAGGGGTGGGGGGATTTTACGGCCGTAGCTTCAACGATGGGGGAATGAAGGAGCTCTCCTTGTTCAGGGCTACACAATAGAGGAGGCCGAGGATGAAGGAGGGAGGAGGAAGGATGAGGCAGCTTGGGAACCTCCCAGGGGCTGCTGGGAAAAGCAAACAGCCGGCCAATAGCTGATGGTCTGATGACTCCAACACACACACACACACACACACACACACACACACACACACACACACACCGGGATTATCTCCAGCCAGATTATCATTAAAAGAAACAATAAAGAAAACCCCCTAAAACACAAGATTGTACGCTACCCATAATCCCCGGCGATGCCACGCTAAGTCACTTCAAAATGAATCAAAACGAGTTGACTCAAATGTTTATGCACTGACTTGGAGATTGGATGTTTTGTTGTGTTTATTTTTAGGGCAAAAACATTTTCCCGAAAAGAAACGGTGGCTATTGAGCAGAAAACAGAAGTGAACTAAAACTCTTTAAGAGGCGATCGGATCCCAACGCGGAATGATTGACCAGAGAGACGACGAGTCACCCGACTTCATCCAGAGGACGAACGCTGCTCAGCGGGGCTCCGGATTCTGTGAGCGGAACAGAACAGAAAGCAGCTCCGTCGCGTGACGGAGGCACCATAACCGTCCAGTCAGCAGCCCCCCCCCCCCCCCCCCCCCCCCCGCCCCACTCATTCGTCCTCCTGTCTGTCTGTAAATTCTTCATTGTTTATTAGCTGTCACTTCCTAAATAGTACTTGCTGCGTCTTGCATACAGGCCCCCGAACGCCCCCTGGGAGGCAGGTAGGGAGGGGGGAGGGAGGGAGGGGGGGAGGTGTGAAGTTACAGGAGACACGAGGGGCGGGAGGCAACACAACGACATTCAAAGTCCTTCTGAATGCAGGTTTTATTCCACTTTGTGGTTTATATGTGATGCATACATACAAGTATTACTGACAATACTACGACATAATCCAGTACTCTTTAGTGGATATTAAGCTGAATCTGATCATTAATTCATCAAAATCAATGTTTACTTATGATGAGACATTTTTGTTGGGCTTTCATGTGCAAGTTATGGAATATTTAAGCATTTGAGACTAAGGGATAAGTTAAATATACGTATATACAACGTTACCACATAGGAGAAGTGTATTGGCTAGTTCAGCATGAAGTACTGTGAACCATATGACTGCATCGATCAGTTGGGTGTATCTTGGATGTTGGCTGCAACTAATTAAACGCTTCATAAACCCAAAATAAACCCATTGAGTTTCCCTCCAGCGTGTTTGCAGCCCGGAGACACTGTGATGTTTCCCTGTGCAGCTCACAGCTGTCGGCTCCCACGATTTATTTCTGTCGGTGTCCGTTTCAGTGGTGCGTTTCCAGGGCCTGTCTGACTGACATTCTCCCAGCGATTCCTGCCGCAGTGCTCTTGAGCACGGAGCTGAGCTGTCCGTAACAGGCACCTCTTTCTTGGATCAGATGTTTTTCGAAATCGCTCCCACTTTGTGTCACTAGATGACACACGAACTGCGGCCTAAAACTGTCGGCCCTGACAGTCGTGGCGTTTTTTTTTCCAGTGTCTGCCACCGAACCCTTAGGTCAGCTCCAAGAAGCTACGTGTCAAATTTTCATCAATGTAAATAAATGTTTACATGTCCAAATAAGTTACTCTGATGAGAGGAAGTAGTAAGAACAGGAGGTGCAATGAGTGCAATAAAAGCACGTTCATCATCGCCCTGAAGGTGTTGAAGCAGGGTGTCTTATTATAGATATATTGACAGCGTCGTCATTTTGGCCACCATTCAACCCGTGTTTAATCGCCCCAAAAATCAATGTTCACAATGACAATGGTCATCTAACTGGTGTAGAGACATGGTATCGCACCACTAATACACCAGCCTTAGCGTCCATTTACCGACTCTAGTTAATGTACTTTTTAAATTAAAACAGTATTTGGCTCAAAAGGTAAATAACTCATCCATCTTCAAAGGGGCTTATCGGTCATACAGGGGGGGGGGAGTCAATGCCAGCGCACATTGAGCGAGATACAGGGAACACCCTGCATTGCATCCACACACCTACGGGCCATTTGGAGTCACCAATCCACCGGAGCCCCAGAGTCTTTGCACCGGAGAGACACCCAGGAGGCTAAAGACGCCTTATGAAACAAGCAGATAAGACACGCTGTCCCCGCCCCGTCTCAACCTGACGCGAGAGGTTCGTGGGGCTCAATAACTTTGACGGCGATGAGCATTGACCCGGCTGCGGCCTTTGGACGCATCGTGGTGTGAGGACGTGCTGCCTGACCACAGATTCCTGCCGGTTGTCCTGGAAGGCGAAGGGAAAGCCACCGAGGACTTGTTGAGGCTGAAACTGTTTCGCATCGACACAGCGATCATACGTATTTCCGAGAGATACCCGACAACCAACAGGAGGCAAACCGGTCGAGTCCTGCAGCTGGGAGAGAGATAGAGAGCCCCCCCCCCCAGTGAAACAGGGCGTCAGTACATTTTAGAGGACACGGCCTTGCCGAGCGTCCGTTTTAGAACTAAAGCGTTTTGACGGTATTAGCTTATAAACCCCTCCCCCTACCTCCTCCGTCTCCCCCAATACCCCCCCTCTCCCCTCTCTCTCTCTCTCCCTCTGCACCCTTGAAAGCCTGCGGTGACCCAGGGATGTGTAAAACGAGGCGGCCAAATGAATTGCTCGGGCACTTGAGCTCTCCGAGCCATTACGGCGAGGAGCGGCCCTACCTGTGTTGAGTCAGCAGTCCCGCTCACTCCATCCGTCTAATGGACAGCGCAGGAATTTAATTAGCAGGAAGCCGCAGAGCGGGTTATGGAGAGGGGAGGGGGCGTGGGGGGGAGATGTGTGTGCACAAAGAGCGAGATAATGTCCTGTGTGCGCGTGTGGCCATCCAACACTCGACCCCTGCTGTCATCCTTTGGAAACCCTGTCCATCAGCAGGGACGATCTATGTTCTTATCACCAGGGTCCTGTACGTTTGTCCTACAGCAACAGTGGGGGAAAGAGAGGAGAGGGGAGAGAGGACTGCCTTGCTCCGGGGCACTGTGGTGCAGGAGAGAGAGAGGTAACAGACTGATTTTTTTTAACATTAGATCTGTGTGATGCCACCAGCAGCAGACGAGGCGACAGAGCACTGACGCTACGCTTTTAAACCCTCAACGCCAAACATGACAAACTGACATCATACACATAGGTGAGATTGTGACAGATTGTCTTGGATTTTCCCATTGGACAGCGACGAAGTGTGAATGTAAAGAACTGTCCTTCAGTCTTTGCCGATGACGGAATCTCCAACGATACTGTAATTCAAATTGCCGATTCAAATATTGAAAACAAGACGGAACAGAATCTGCAATTTAAAGCTTGGAAAGACAATAAAAAAAGAGGGAACTTATGACTCCCCGCCTCCCTCCACTGGCCTTTGCCCTCTTGCCCCCCGTCCTCTCCCCATCACCATTCAGGCCTGCGTCTCCTCACACAGCGGCTCTACTGTAATTAACATTGTGCTGCGATTCAGGAGAAGAGGGGCGAGAAAGACGGGCGAGTAAAGAAAGCAAAAAACAATGAAGGAGTTGTCGTTTCTTTTTATTTTGAAGTGTGGGAGACCCCGGGGGGTTTGGGTGAGGAGGATACGGGTGGGAGGGGCGGGTTTTTACCAATTAGCTCGGTCACCGGGGCCCACGTTCCCAGACACTTTCGCGGCTTAATCAAGTGGCGCTTTTGTCTCGCCTCTGAAAACACTTTTCTGCTTTAAGTGCGTGAATGAGGCGGAGGGCCCCCGCCGGGGGGGCCGCCTGCGGAGGAGTCGAACGCACCGATCACACGCCGCTAACGAGCTGGCGACCTGTGCGAGCGCACACACACACACACACACACACACATGCGCGGCCCAACAAAGCAGTGGAATCCATTACCGAGGAACAGGACACAAGAGCCTACTGTCTGAATTGTCACAGCACAGATGAGCTTTCTACTCATCAGTCTGACAAACGGCTCCAGTTGTCCGTCTGCATCGTGAGAAACGTACGATCCGCTATTTCGGGATATTTGAGCGATACTAGAATCAAAGTCCAAATAGCTTGGCTTGTAAGCCATCAATGTATCTATCCATGTGTACCTCATCCATCCATCTACCCCTCCATCATCCATCCATCCATCGATTAATCAAATGTAACAATTTATTTACCATCTATCTTTTTAGTCTTTGACTTTTCCATGAATGTGTCCATTCATGGTTTTATCCATCCATTGGGCGCTTGGTTTGAATCTACTTTTGGGGAGACCACGAGCAGACTGTTGCTACAGCGAAGGTGCTGACTGACCTCTGTGTGGCCGCCTTCTTGTGTCGAGCTCTCATATATAAATACAACATCCTGATCGTTGGGGGAAAGCTTACAGACCCCGTGGCGATTTGGTGTCATAATTCAACTGGCACATAAAGAGGATGTAAGAGTCCGTCCTGGGCTGCACTTTTCTCTCAGCTGGTTGAGTAAGTGGACGTTTAGGTGGAGATGGACAGCTATCACGAGGCTACCAAGGGTCACTGTGAGGGGGCTTTTGATGAAAAACAAGCTTGATCAATGATCAAGTCTGAATACCTTCCAACTCGAAAAAAAGGTTTTGTGTCCATTCAGATGTGAAAAACGTCTCTACAGGAACACTGGGAACCTTGTTGGTTTTTCCTCAAAAGGGGCAAAACTTGAAGCTGTCAATGAGCGGCTGCCTAAAGAGTGTCTCAGTTAGATGAATGCATCTGGTGAACACGCACACGCACACACACACACACACACACACACACACACACACACAGGTATCTGCTAAATTTGGAGAACTTTCCTTCCTGACAGCAGCGGCTCCGTGGGGATAAACAGCGAGGGCTGCCAGCGCCTTGTGGCTTGGCACGACCCGTCGCCACAGCCTCATTTATCCCCGCTATCGCTTTTATTCACCACCGCCACCACCACCACCACCCGACCAACCGCCAGCCGCGATCCCAACCCCATCGGCTCGCAGTTCAATTATTCAGTTATTAGCTCCTCAACCTTCATCTCCACTAACTCTTGACTTGTAAATTATTAAAAATGAACATCTGACAATGATGACTGCGCGCACAAACACGCACACACACACACACAAAACAACAAAAACAAAAGAAAAGGCGTCCCGGTTCCACAGAATGAGCTCTTTGTGTGCTTCACCTCCTGGACTTGGGCCAAAGAGTCGGACAGTTTTTTCTCAAATATGCAAAGAGCTTCACCCCCCTTCTCTCTCTTTTCTTTTCCTTTTCTCTCTCTCTCTCTCTCTCTTGGACACAACTGTCCTCCTCTTCTCCTTCATAATCCCACCTTCTTGTTGTGGGCCTCCACTTACAAGAGGATGTCGACTTTCTGCTCAAAAACAAAATAAAGATATAAAAAAGCTGCTCACTTTGCAGCTGCTCGGCGTTTGGAGGAGAACAGATCTATTTTGTTAATGTTTCTTTGTGTGTGGGTGTGCGAGGCTATCTGGTTGTTGAGGTCTCAGCTCCTCCTTCTCCTCTCCTCCTGCCAAGTCGTCCTCCTAAATAAAAAACTGCTGAATATTCCCAGGGTAATTAATCAAGTGATCATTCTAATCAGATTCTAACTAATGAGCCACTTTTGTTAAAAACAAAAGGACACATCTTCTCCTTATCACAGATCCGTCACATCTCCTCCATAAGCCAGATGTCACACTCGTTCTAAAATACATTAAAGAACATTTGGTGGCATTCATTATTTGGGGGGACGGGGGGGGGTCTTTTTTTCTTCTGGCTTTTAGCACGAAAACATTTATGCTACAGAAAAACTGGAGCTACATTCTTTTTTCTTTTTACTAAAAAATCTGGCCCTCAATTTTATTAACGCTATGTCTGCTGCTCAGGTCATCAGGCCGCACAGTCACTCCAGGAAAAATGTTTATGTCTATGATTGTGTGTTTTTCGATGATAACGGACGAAAGCTCCGCTCAGCGTTCATAAGGATCTCGCCAAACTACAGAAAGGAAAGAACAAAAACATAGTGTCATTGCTCCGACCTCATATCCTCACTTCTTCTTCTTCTTCTTCTCTCTTTTCTATTTTTCAGCAGCCATACGGCACTCTGGAGCTTCTCTCCTTCCACCATCTGTGGAGACTTTCCCAGCAGACGCTCGCAGCTGTCCTGGTTCATGTCGGCGTTTGCTTCACACAGCAGCGTCCCGACGGCTTTACACACAATGGGAGTGTGTGTGTGTGTGTGTGTGTGTGTGTGTGTGTTTGTGTGTGAGAGAGAGAAAGTGGGTTTGTGCAGCTTTTGGCACAGAACTCTCTCACTGAGCCTTCCAAGATGGACGGACGGACAGAAACACGCAGTAAGACGGAGTCTGTCTCCTGTTCAGAGGTCAGAAAAGGTCAACAGCGACTTTGAGACTCAACATGAGAGTTTAGAACTGTGGATGAAACAAATACCACCACCAAATACTGATGAGTTCTGACGATGAAGAACTTAATCAATATTATAAACACAATGTGCGGAGCAGCAACATCTCCCATTATACAACTGGATACTGACACTGACACACGCTGTCTGCTGGTGGTCTCCAAGCCCTCCCATCACTATGTAATCAATTCCATTAATTCCATTTGATTACGTCAGTTTTTTCTGCTTTCAGGCAATACAGAATTGAAAAAGCTAAGAAGGGTCTGTCTCAGAAGCTCCAGCGAAAACAAAAAACATCAGGCAGGAGCCAGACAGCGTTCTGTTGGAACGCCTGGCACACAGTCTGGTCGAAGCTATTTCACAGCCAGCAATGTTGCTACATTCCTCCAGGACGACCTGCGTGAAAAAGACATTCAGGACCCGCAGGTGATTACAGGTGTGTCAGAGAAGGAGGAGGAGGAGGAGAACGAAAAAGGAGAAGAAAGACAAATAGGAAGAACAGAAAAGGAAAGCAAGAAGGTGGGAACGTGGTGGGAAGCATGAAGAATTAAATGGTCTTCAACAATCCTGAGATCTGACCTTCAGATCCTATCAGGTCTGCTAGAGTCCTGTTGTATCATCATCATCATGTTGCTGCTGCTGTGTTACTGTTCCCTCTGCTCTCATCCTACGGCCTCTAGTCTCCCCCCCCGACCCCCCCAGATGAAAAAACAAAACCAATGATTGCTATCATTCTCATAGTTCGAGTTCACACACTTCATTGAACACAGAGGCACAGTGTGTGTGTGTGTGTGTGTGTGCTGTTTGTTTGTGTTGTGTTCGGGATCAGTCGGCTCTGGCAGCCTCTTCAGCGTCGTTGCGGAGCAGAAATATGTTCCAAGCTGGAATATTTGCAGTGGGGAAATCCGCCGTTGACAATACACTCTAAACCGGATTACCTGACTTCACCGCGCCGCATGCCGAGGGATCAGCTGATATCTGCCTTGTTCGGGGGAGATGGGGGGGGACACCGACGCCACCGGCCTGAACGCTGTGAACTGCTCCGTCATTTCCCCCAAAACCGATTGCTCCTCCTGCTCAAACTTTAATTTGAAGTGAGTTTCTTTTATTATTTGCATTCAACACACAATTTATAGTAAACCTATTTATTGTTATATTGAAATATGATGAGCTAGAGTACAATGTTAGTAGGAAATATGATTTTAAAAAACTTTAAAGGATATTTTTTCCTTTAGTAGTTTTTCTCTTCCTTGCTGCTATAAAATGAATTGCTTGTAACCCTGCTGACCGAACGCAGATCATATGTTACTCTTTATGAATGAGACCTAAAGCTCATTGACCGTGAATGGTACTGAGTGTGTGTGTGGGTGTGGGTGTGTGTGTGTGTGTGTCGGTCGTGTTCCCGTGGTCACAGTTTGAACCACAACATAAGTGCAGAAACCACAACAGAGGTATGTGGGTTTTTTTTCCAGTCACGCTTTAAACATTTCCACATGATGATGGCTGGAGGAGGAGGAGGAAACATACAAAATAAAAGCTGCCATTTTCATTATCATTTTTGCACATGGATGCACGGCCTTCCCCTGTAAGGATCGACTCGATAATAAATAATAATATTGAAATGAATGAGCGCTGACTGTTGATATAATGTAGCTCACGTCCATTTGAACGAATAAATACATATTTAAAACCTACACTGATCCTGACCCAGCGACTCGAGATCAATCTGCAGACATTGTTGTTAGCAGTTTCATACAGGGACTATTTTCAAACTGCTCATTGGGTAATGCAAGAATTTGAGATACAGCTCTGAGAGTTTAAACGTGTTTTGAACGTCAATGATGAGTTGCAGAGAATAAACCAGAGGTTTGTGTTCTTCATGTGCATGAGCAACTGGGTTCATATGAGTGTGTGCACGAAGTTGAATCCAGACAGAGTCCAATAGTTTTGGGGTCGGCTGCTCGGAGATACAGCAACTAGTTCAGAGACAAAGCTCAAAATCCCTTTAAGAGCTCAGGAGGACGCAGGGAAGTGGGTCAAACGTCTTTACATACACACACACGCTCTGATACATGCTTGCTGTTTGCTCGGTGTCAACCCTACGGGACGTGTTAGGTGAACTGGAAACCTTCACATTCTTTATGTTGGTCCCTGGTTATCTCACTCAACACATGATCTCCTCCAATTGTGCTGCAGCAAATGTGAGGGGAGATCTCAAAAAACATTCTGCAAACTAAATCTAGTTTGCACAAGTAGTAGCAAAAATAGTTAGGATTTGAGATGAGGTTATTAAACCTAATATACGAAGGCAGTTTTTTAGCTGTAAAATATAAGTGACATTATTGGAACGTAGCCCAGGATTGTATTTAAATTTTAAGTGTAATACTAAAACTTTTTGTTGTCAATATCATGCTCAATATTACTTTTCTATTGTAGTTTCCATTACGCACTATTGTTAGTATCCCGTCTTATACAAATGTATGTAAGTTAACTTTTTATTTTTAGTTGAATGCATTTATTTGCCCTACACTTGGGCTGTAAACTGTATGGTTCTTTGCATCATTTTGCCTTTTTGTTTTTTACCATTTTTATTCTGTTCGTTTAGCTATTTTTCAGTTGTAATCTTGAGTGGGTTAATAAAGTTCTATCTTATCTTATCTCATCTAACTTTATACCTCTCCTCAAGGACATACAGTACTTCATTGTATATTTCAATGCAATACATTTGACCAACGGCTGAAATTAATATTTTATTAAGTACTCTAATCACAATAAAGCCAATATATAAAACAAAAGTGCATAGTGGCCATGAAGGGTCGCAGTTTGTGCCAACACACCTCGGGAGATGGATGACAGGTTAGTTAGTTAGTAAGCTAGTTGGCTAGTAAGCAAGTTGGCAAGTAAGCTAGTTGGCAAGTAAGCTAGTTGGCTAGTAAGCTAGTTGGCAAGTAAGCTAGTTGGCTAGTAAGCTAGTTGGCGTGGTAGCTGCTCTCAGTGCCACTGTGATGAGCCTCCCTAGGCTTTAAAAAGTTACCTCTCCGCTGCTTGCTTTAGTCGCTAATGCAAACCTCCCCTCAGTGGGTTCGAAAATACGTTTAAAATGCTCACAATTGCAACTAATTAATTCGGCCTCCACCACTAGAAAACAAAGCATCTGCAAACAGAACGAAAGGAGAGAACTGGAACAGATCAGAACTTGAACAGAAGGTTGTTGGCTGTGTTCCCTAAAAGTCTTCATGCTCTTAAGGCAAATGCTAAATCACGTCTCTCTGCTTGTTCAAAGTGAAAAAAGGAATTCGGTGTCTGAAACCACCTTCCACAGCCACCGACTTTAATGCAAAACTCAATCTATCAAACTTTTAAGATTCAATCCCTGTAATTATCTTTAATTGACTTCACTGCGCACATAAATATTATCTTGTCCATAATAAACGTTAACGTCTTTATTTCCGGCTGTGATGGTTCTTAAGGCGCGGAGGGGATGAAGTGCTGGCGTGGACCATTTCCCACCTTTGGTTAAAAACGCCACCAACTATTGAGTCCCTACCACGCCCACTAAACACCCCACCCACCCTTTGTCTGTGTTGTTAATGAGGGGGGGGGGGGGGGGGGGGGGTGGGGTCCTAGAGGTTAAACGGCCTGATGATAGGGGTCAGGGCACTGCAGGCTGCGACCTCCGACCTTTCGCCACGTGTTGAGCGTTCCTGTGGTGCCGACACGCTGCTGCTGCCGTGAGTGAGCTAGTAAATCAGTGAGCGGGGACCTTTGACCCCTAACTTGTTCCTGAGAACACACACATAGAGAGTCAATGCTCAGACGTATGAATGGAGGGTTGCTGTGTGTGTGTGTGTGTGTGTGTGTGTGTGTGTGTGTGTGTGTGTGTGTGTTTGTGTTCATGGTGGACGGCAGTCGGCGAGAGTGTGTTAATTTGAAAAGCTCCACCTGTTAGACACCCAGCAGCGACTTACTGTTCAGCTGCTTGCTGAACTTCCAGTAGGACGAGGGCACACTGGAGGAATCTAGGTCAGATCTGGCTTTTAACATGCAACGGTTGCATTTCAGCGACAACACCAATCCACTTTCACACCTTTTATTTATGATTTATTCATCATTTTGTCTAGAAAAAAAATCTGAAAATACCTTTTTCTTAAAAGTGACATGGAAGCTTAAACAACAGAATGATTATTTAAAGGTTAACTGATTAAAATAAATCCAATATTTTTTTTCCTAATTACCTTTTGTCCACAAATGACCAAATATGGAGGTGGGCTTGGACCCCAAATACCAGGATTTACATCCTGACTAGATTTATACACTGCAAACTACACTTTGTTAAGGAAGAATAAAAAGATTGCCATCCGTCCTTAAACAAGGATTACAGAAGTCTCACCGTGCCAAAACCAGAATATCAAGTTCATTCGTTTATCAGTGAGACTTTACACAAGGAAACCCAACATATAAATACATAAATAACGGATCGGCCTGCCGTCACCGTTCCGTGATCTGACTATTCCGATATCAAGTGTGACTGAGCCAATTGGAAATTAAACTCTTAAATTAAAAGTGTGATGGGGAGGACAAGTCGAAATGCTATGATAATTATTATTATTATGATCATTATATTTAAGACAGGACTTTAGCCAACAGAACCTCAAGAACCAGAAACACGGACAAAGTGCAGAAACGAAGGGAAACACAAACCAAACTCAACACCAAACTGAAACCAACTTCGACGGCCAAGACTTCTGAGCTTTTAATGTCCCGCTGCTGAACACTCAGAGGATTTAATAATAAATGGTTGGCAGTGTGCTGTGGTTTCCGCTGGCAACACCGTAGATCCTCAGCCCTCCCTCCTCCTCCTCGAGCAGTGCGGGGATAAATTTAATTAGCGACTCTTTGACGTCCTGACAGGCTTTGCCCCCGGTGCTGCCGGCCCCCCGAGCTCAGTCCGAGCTTCACGTGGCTTTTAATCAACGCCGCCGCTCCAGAATAGCGCTGCTGCCTTAAATCAGAGGGACAAACCCGATCCTCCTTTCCCCCGATCTGCTTGTCTGCCTCTCAAGAAGTCCTGAGCAAACCCCAATTTATTCAAACTCAAACCCCACTTTACACCCAAACCCCAGTTTATTCAAACCCAAACCCCGGTTTATTCAAACCCAAACCCCAGTTTAAACCCGAACCCCAGTTTATTTAAACCCAAACCCCAGTTTATTCAAACCCAAACCCCGGTTTATTCAAACCCAAACCCCAGTTTAAACCCGAACCCCAGTTTATTTAAACCCAAACCCCAGTTTATTCAAACCCAAACCCCGGTTTATTCAAACCCAAACCCCAGTTTATTCAAAAGCAAACCCCAGTTTATTCAAACCCAAACCCCGGTTTATTCAAACCCAAACCCCAGTTTATTCAAAAGCAAACCCCAGTTTATTCAAACCCAAACCCCGGTTTATTCAAACCCAAACCCCAGTTTATTCAAAAGCAAACCCCAGTTTATTCAAACCCAAACCCCAGTTTAAACCCAAACCCCAGTTTATTCAAACCCAAACCCCGGTTTATTCAAACCCAAACCCCAGTTTATTCAAAAGCAAACCCCAGTTTATTCAAACCCAAACCCCAGTTTATTCAAAAGCAAACCTCATGGAAGGTTTCTTACTCCAGGCCAACATCCAGAGTTTTTTCCAGTGTCAACCCGCAGAACCGCGACCACAAGGCCTGCAGTAGCGAGCGCTCCCCCCCCCCCCCCACCCCTTCATGGACTGAAGGGAGCTCAGTGTGAAGCTGCACACGGCTAATCGCTGCCACCTCACAGTGAACACACGCACACACATGGGGGGGCATCTAGAGAGAGGAGGGGGAATGGAAGCTGTCTCTGGGCTCTGGGAGGGTTCGGAGCGCCAACGATGTCTTTCACTGCTTTTTCTGACATTAAAAATGTTCGCATGAACATCGTCTTGAAAAGCAAGTTTTTTAGATTTTTGTGTAACAAAGGAACATTGTGATATTTTGAGGCTATTTCAGAGCTTTCAGCAGCTGGAGTAATTTCCATGCTTCATTCTATTTAGAGATTTGACTAAAACTTCAACAATTTATCTTGAAGTTCATTAAAAAAAAAGACTTTAAAGAAATACTTGAAACTGTTATAATTGGAACCAGGTTTAATAAAACTGTGGGAACTCCATTGCTGAGAGGAAAAGTAGGACATTCTGAAGTATCACTTTCCCCTGTGAATTACTCTAATAGTGGATCTTGTGGATTATTTTTCAGGAAAACTCCAAAGCCCCAAACAAACTCAGAAGGAGCTCCGTGCCAAGCACTTAACGTGCTGCCAAAGGCCTCCACCGCACTGCACGCTCGCTGCTGCACGCTCCCGTACTTCAACCAGCCAAACGGTTTTCCCGTGGAATCAGTGGGAAATCAGGGAAAACGTGCTGAGCAATCGCTCCACAGATAATCGCTTGGTGTTTTTTCTTAAACGCGGAAGGTGTGCCAGCTTCACCCAGAGAACCCAGCGAGCTGCTGCCGCTGTCAGAGGACCCGGCGGGGGGACGGGGTTCTGGCACAGACCTCTTTTTGTTTCCCTCAGACTTCTGCTTTACTGACCGCTGATGAAGTTGCGCCTGTCTGCAGCTGATAACAGCGCTCGTCTCGGAGAGGGAGCTGGATTTTTCATCCTTCAACCACCAGATAAACAAGTGTCATCAACAAACTGATGTCTGTGTATCCGAACCCTACAGGAAAACCGATCTGAAGAATCCGTTTTTTCAGCAGAATCGTTTTCAGCAACTTTTCAGGAAGTATGAGAATGATTTGGCATTCAAATCACAGATTCCTCCGCAGATGAGAGTTTATTCCTTTTTAACATTAAAATACATCTATTACACCTTTGCCTAAAAGTCCAGTCATGCATCTTCTTTACCCGATGATGACCATGTGATAAGACTGAAAAATCCTGAAACGGCTACAAAATGGAGCTGGAGGATGTTTGAGTAGAAGACATGAAGTAAGATTTTGGAAGATACGCCCCGGTAGCAATATAACCGTAGCTACACAACATCCCCTTCTCTTTATCTGTTTCTACTTCTAAGCTGCCAAAAGAAATATCTTTAAAATTAAACAGTTTAAATCTGACATTTAAATCCCTCCAAGAAAACACTTTGCCGTTTTGTGGAATGATTAAGCTGCTTGACCTATTGGCCAAAGTTAAAATATATCTGCTCGGGCCGAAAGGAAGAACATGAAGTGGCAGATTTGCTGAAAGATTGCAAGCCTCAATCAAACGGGAAATGAGAGACGGCTAAGAAGTAAAAGCGGAAAGCACGGAGCCAGGATTAAGGTAAGCTAACGCTAACACTGACCTAACATGACGGCTGCTTTCACAACAAGATGCTGTGATTCTCATCACCGGCTGACACATTCTAGGGCCCCAGTCCTCTATTATGTAGTTATAGGTAAGAAAGCACAAACAAATAAACCTACGAATACGGCTGTCACGATATCAAGTTCTTGTTGTGCGATTATTGCACCAACATTTATTGCGATATTATTGCATTTTTTAGACCATTTTATTTTATTTTAAAAGTACGCTATTTCAAAGAACATTTTATTTGTCAGAATAGTTAGAGTTAGAATTAGAATCGGAATGTGAAAAAAAAATGGTGCGATGCGGTCGGGTTCGGCCAGGGAGGTTTGACGCGGGGCTTCGATCGCATATTGCGACAGGCCTACCTGCGACGAATAAATGCATCGAACAAGAGGGAAGACAGAGGCCGCCTAATGTCACCCGACTCTTCTCAGAATGCCACCACAAACAGGAGCGGGGTTAGCGGCGGATGTTGCGTGGCGTCGGCGTGTTGACATGTGTCACACGCACACGGTCAGACCAAACAGAGAGCTGCAGCTTCAGCAGCGCGCCGTCACATCTCACACACACACACACACACACACACACACACAGGAAGAAGGAAAAGAGCACTCACCTGCGTGCACAAAGTAAGCCAGGTAGAGATCCAGCTCCTTGACGGAAACTCCAATGTGGTGCGGCTGCACGCACAGGGTGGGGTTCGAACACTGGGGGGACTTTACCAGCCGCTCCCCGTCAGTGCTTTCGAGGGGAATCCCTTTGAATAAAATCACCATGACCAGGTCCAGCCTCCACACTTTGTCCGCCTGACGCAGGCAGTCGATCCGCCTCATCTTGCCCTTCTGGTCGGGGTTGGACAGCACGCAGCACGGCGGCTTCTTCCCCGTCACCGTCAGCACAAAGTCCTCCCGGAACTCGGGCCGGATGTCCTTGCGCAGCTTGGCCAGCAGGCGCGAGGCCCACTTCTGCTTGACCTCGGGCTTCTCGCCCAGCAGCTCGTCCTTCACGGCGCGCTCCTCCTCCTTGGACATGCGCTTCTCGTGCTTCTTGAAGTACTTCCTCTTGCGGGCCTGCAGGTTGAACCACGTGTAGGCAAAGGCCCGGACGTGGGGCAGCAGGGCTTCGATGAAAGGATGGAATTCATCCTGAGGGACGGAGAGGAGAGTGGAGGTGAGACAAGGAGGGAGCAACAAGTTAAATCAACAGTGTTTTTAACACTGTCATATATATACTTATGTCTATGATTTGTCTTTGTCTATGATCTTTCTCCAACTCTTCATGGAAGCTGAATCGTTGTTATTTAGAGGTGGTCATAGTCATCCTGATGTCACCTGACACCAGTTATTTGTGCTAACCATGAACAGCAGTTACCATATTATAAATGCAGAGGAGATGCTGTACAAAGCTGTGATAAATAGCAGAGATCTGTCAATCATTTTCTGTGAGTTTGAACCAAGTTACTTTGCACGGTAGAGTTTGTAATGAGTACATAATAGTAGTGAAATGTTAATAGAAAACTGGACAGTACCGTTTACTACCAACTCTTGTTTTCTAGAGTTTTCTTTCCTAACATTGTGGTTTGTATCATGGACAAAGAAAAAAACCCATTTCTGCCCTGCAGAGAAACACCCCGAGGAAATGGAAGAACAGGAAGGACAGAAGCGTGCAAGAGGGAAAGAAAGGAAGTACGGTAAGATCAAAATAGCAAGGAAAGAAGAAAATATGAGAAGAAAAAGGAGGCAAGGAAAGACTGTTGGAGAAGAAAAGATGTAACACAAAGGAAGGATAGGTGGAAAAAGAGAAAGTAGAACTCACATAGGGAACAAGTGACAAGAGGAAAACAAAGTAGGGAAGAAAACTAGAAGCAATGAAAAAAAGAAGCAATAGAAAAGATGTCACAAGAAGAAGATAATAGAAAAGAATGAGAAAATAGGAAAGTGGAAAAGAAAAGAAGGAAGGAAAGACAAAGAGTGATGATGGAAGGAAAGGAGGAAAGAAAGAAGAATATCTAGAAAAAGGGAGAAAAAAGGAAAGAAGACACATAGAAGGGAAATAGGAAAAGAGTGACTACAAGACACAAACAAAGGAGAGTAAACGGACAGAAGAGAAAGCTCGTAGGACAGAAGGGGTTAGGAGAAGGGAAGGAGGGAAGCACTATGCAAAAAAGGAAAGAAAGAAGGAGATAAAAGTGTTTCCTGGAGGCTTTTCTCTCCGTGGCTCTTTGCTGTCAGCTCAGCCTCTTTCTTGGCTCCCAGGCAGGAATGTGGTTCTTTGTGAGGTTCTGTTTGGGCTTCTGCATGGGGTTGTGTGTGGGGTTCTGTGTGGGGTTGTGTGTGGGGTTCTGTGTTGGGTCGTGTGTGGGGTTCTGGTGGGGGGGGTCTTGGTGGGAGGGGGTGGGGGGGCCTCTTGTTGCACCACGCGGAGGATTTACAGCCGTATTAAAGGTGCATTATGTGGCTTTTGGGCTGATGAGGGCTGTGCAGTTATTACCAGGTGGGAATGTGGTTAGACGGCATGTCGTGGATTAGACCCAATTTGGGGTTGGTTACACCTGCCCCCACCCCCCCCCCCCCTCTCTTCTTCTCCTCCAAAAAAACACCACAAAACCAGGCTTATCCCGATCAGGAAATGAACACATTAGGCTGAAAGAGAAAAGTGTCACAACACGCAGATGGGAGGCTGAATGAAGCGTAGACGGAGCGAACAGAAACAAATCCACACGGCTTAAGAAAGCTGAAGGGGGAGGAGTCGGAGGCTTCCTGTTAAAATGTTATTACAGCTTGTTGGGCCGATAAAGAAACGTCTCGGTGCACTCTCAGGCCAGCGAGGTGAGCAGCTGTGGTGGGGAACATATAGCGAGTCTGCCACATGCCCACGGAAGTACTTCTGAAACAGGGTCAATGTGCTCTAAGCAGCAGGTCTTTACTGGAACGGGGAAGCGTTTCGGCGGTTTGGTCTTTTCCTTTGGAAAACAAAAGCCAGACAACACACCCGATACCAAGAGGACCCAACAAACCATCGTTTCTGTGCTCAAACGTTAATGGCATAAAAGCATCAATGGAATGCAGTCTTGAGCAGGTAAAACTAAGATTTAAAAGTGGAACTAAATGATAAAATAATGAATCAACAAGCTTATGAATTCATAACTAATGGTGTCAGAAAGGAATTGAGCTTCAGAACTCGGCCACACGTGTCAAAGATCTTTGCCTTACTTGTTTAAAGACAAATTAGACTGCAAACCATGTGTTGGTCCCCATTTATTTCCATTCAGTGCAAAAATTGAGAGGAAATGAATGGCGCACCAGTGAATAGTAAAAAAGGTGAAAATTCAAGAAAAGTATCAAGCCTCTGAAGCTGATTTTTATAGCACATAGAAATATGTGGCAATGACTGGTAACATTTGCCAAATTTAGATGGATGTTTCTTGAATGCATTCAACCTAAAACAGGTGAATGAAATTCGTAGTGGCTCTATTAATATTCAGCTGTTGCCTTCAGGGTTTTTAAACGGTCGTCGACGGCAACAAAGACGACTGTGAAAAAAAGCCGAACAGAGACGGACAGAAAACATCTTCATGGAACATTTCTTATTTGGATAAAATCCCCTCAGAGGGTTACTGGGCAGGACGGCCGAGAGGGGAGAGAGGGGGAAATCAGCCCTCCCCCATCCTCCCCCATCCTCCACCCCCCTCAGCCGGAGCCACGTATTGAAAAAGAAAACACTTTGACTATTCATAGATCAAAGACGCATCTTGATACGTGCAAATGCCTCCGACTAGGGTGGCATGTGGATACTAAATTATGAGCTGCACACACACACACACACACACACACACACACACACACGCAGACAGTTACTTATAAGTCACTTAGAATTAAAAATGTTAAGATACAGACAAAAGCTCTTTGTACTGACTACTAACTACTAACTAATACTGTCGCTGCTCACGGATCAGGATAAATGAGGGTTAATGGTGAGTTGATCTGCTTTAGTAACAACATTAATTATTCCCACTGAACAGGCAGATTGTCTCTTTATTTTTTCAACATGAATCTTCCTTCAAGACCTTTTTACACCTGGGAGTGTTTTCTGGATACAGAGGAAACTGTTGTTCCCAACACACTGATTCAGACAGACAGATTTGGAAAGTTCTGCGTGGAAAATTGTTCAACCACAGATGCAGATTAGTCCCTTTATGTAAGAAAATCCAGACATTAACAACTCAATCCAGACCAGAAGGACTTGATGAGAAGGATTGGTATTACATTTTTATTCTCTCGGTTCTTCCTGTGTGATATCAGGTGTTTTAATCACCCAAATATGAAGACATAATATGATCAGGACTATTTTCATCACAGGACCGATGCTCATCTTGGTACTCGCTATCACCATACGCAGCATCTGGGACGTGTGTGAGTCCAAATGAACCACAGTGAGGGGTCACAGCTCACTGGGTTTTTTTTAATGGAAGTCACCGGCACAGAGCAAGAAGCCCTGTCATGCTGTGATACACTCACAGAGATTTGCTAAGAACTTTTTCAAACATTTTGTTGATCTTTCAAAAACAATGAACGGGAGCTTCTGGTTTGGATAATTGCTGTAAAAAAAAAAAAAACGCAAAAGAGAAAAAAGCGTTTGCAGGAGAGTTTCTCCCTCAGCTGCGCTGTCAGAAAATCTCCATGTCAAATCTTCCACATTTAAACCTCCAGCTCGGGGCCCCCCCACTGAAGGGAAACCGTATCTACGGGCTGTGCATTGGTGCACCAGCTGCATTGCTTCTTTTTTTAATATATATAAACACATAACATTGTTCACCCGCCCTTGTCAAGGGGTCTGAATACAGCACATTGTTTCTTCTTGGAGACGGTCCAGGCGAACAGGTTTTTGTCTCCAAAAGCGCCCCCAGCCGCTCTGCAGCCAAACCTGTGAGCCCCTACGCCCCCCCCCTCAATCTCCCTCTGCGTCTGAGCTCAGTTCTCACTGCAAGACGGCCCCTTTCTAGTTATTATATAGTCAGGTTTTCCTGAGACGTTATTGGGACGACAAGCGGCTGCCGGATGGACGATGTGTTCAGCCTCCACACACACACACACACACACACACACACATTCCACAGTGGATCTGCAGCTCTGGATGTTGGTTGCAGCCACATACCAACATTCCTCTCAGCCCAGTACAGCGTTGCAGTTTCCTGAGCCGCGCACACACCGGGGCCTCCGCCGTCGCTTCACACTCTCCAACCAAATCCCACTTAACGAGTCACTTGGTTTCGCATTCAGCCTTAAAAAATGTGCTTTTCTGCCGGCGGGGTGAGATAATCCCTCCTGTTGTCAGCCTCCCCTCCGCTCAGGAATTTTTTCTGATATGAGCCTCAAAACAGAATAATCCTGTTTCTGCATCTGTGTCGAGAAGAATACTGACACCGGCTGATTCATATGGAAACATGAGATGGTGAAAGGCTGGCGGCGGGTTTTTCGGGGACTGTTTAACGAATAATTAAAACGTTGTAGCGCTTCTTAACCGGTTCTCGCTACACATCTTTTGCAACCTGATTTTTTGAGACTTCAAATGAAAAGAAATGTGACCTTTTTTGGTCATCGGGTGAATGTCGGTTTTTGTGCAGCTTTTGTTCTTTCAGTCAGAAGGTAAAAATGATGCAGAATCAAAAGCTGTATTAATAAAAGACGATTTGTAACATGTGAGAGTATCTCGATCTAATATCTGCTGCTGTTGCTTATTTTAGGACAATAAAACATTTAAGGACAAAGATTTTTGGACAATTTGTGCACCGCAAACAATATTCATCATATTTGAGCTTAAATAAACCCACTCTCTCATAAAATGTAAAGATATTCAACCTTTCTGATCTAATTATCAGAGGTTGGTGCTCCGGAAGGAAAAAAAGCAGAACACTGCGGTAAATTACTCAGAAATGTCCATTTAAAGGAGAGAAATGTTCATTTAAATGCATTAAAAACATAAAGTCAACAAGATAAAGAAAAGGTAAAGTTTTCACAACCCAGAGGTGATTTTCAGCTCCTGTAACTGCTGTTTACATTCTGTTTACGCTTCATGTCCATTTCTTGATGAACAAGTCATTTCTTTTCACATCCGGCCTCCTAAATAACAAAAATGTTTCTACTTTTCCGAACGAGCCGAAACTTTGCCAGTTAGCGTGAGATCATGTCTCTTTCTTCCTGCGCACTTTTTCTCTCGTTTATGGAATTTATTTCTAATCTGTAATTCTGCAGCGGGATCTTTAATTTCAGCTGGTAAACGTAAAAGAAATGAAACGGTGAAATCCGTCATATCTTATTTGACAGATTGTTTCCTGGAGCATAAATGGATGAATGGGAATCCAGCCGGGATCCAAATGTGGCGACGCGGCTCTCCGCGGGGCCCTTAGGGGTCAAGTCCTTTCTTTCTTTCCTGCCCCCTCAGAGGAAACCTGCGTCTGCAAACCTGCGAGGGAGAAAGTCTGGGAGCCGGTGGCCGAAGCGGATGGGCTGCACGCCCCCGGTGCACCTCGGTGACAGATGTAATGTGCTGCGAACAACAGGCCCGTGACAACAACTCCCCCGAATAACAGCCATTTAAATGGTGGGGGCAATAATCCCCCCTGCCTCCCCCGTCTAGTGACACCCACACCGGCACACTGGGGGATTTATCGGCGTGTCGCTCGGCCTCGACCGCGCAGACGCCCGTCTACAGCTGATCGGAGCCTGAAGAATACGGGGGGGGGGTCCGAGCGGATAAATGGAGAATACATTGTGCCACTCCTGACGTGAATGGAGGTCATGATCATGTACGGAAGCATGAAACCTCCCCACATCCTACATGACACCTGTGTCGGCTTCACTGTCGGTAGACGCTGCATCTCTGACGCCTGCTCTGTTATATTTAAATGTATATAAATATATACACTGCTTTTGAGGTGTGCTTATAATTTGTCTTCTTCTTATAGTGTTCCTGCTGCGGCCTCTGTCACCACATGATACAATGAGCTAACAATTAAAAATGTCCAAAATATTAACCAGACTAAAATGCCAGTTTGAGAAAACTTTAACGAAATCTGTCAGAGATCGAACATCTTGATATTGTCACCGCCGCAAAATTCTGTAAAACACTGTAATAATCCTAAAGTTTGTAACGGCACAAAAACCACCAAAACCACCACATGCCGGGATGAAAAAGAGCATTTGTGAAATGTAAAAATTCCCGATTGAACTACTTTGGTTTGAAGGCGCCCCCCCCCACTGGTTGGCTGGGAGCCAAAACGCAGTCAGTTCCATCGCTGGCCCTTAATGCCTCTGATTTTATTTAGGGTTCTTTGAATCCGGCAGCTCAGCAGGAAATCCTCCATCGCTCACCCCCCAAACTGGTTCCTTTATTTATCAGGAAACACAAGATCAAGTTTAACCTGAAAGAGGTTTTATCAAATAAAAATCAGCAGCTTCATTACAACATTAACTTTAACGAACATCTATTTATATGAGATTTATGCATTTTCTTGTGAAATTAAAATACAATGTTCAGTCCAGGCTGGTTGGATTGTGTCAAGAAGCAAGAAGCGTCACTGAGCAGCTCGTCACACACAAACACACAAGCTCCAGTTCCATGTTCCATGCAAAATAATCTCAACTATGAGGGGAATTAAAACCAAAATAAACTACAAAATAAAGCAACCATTGAGCCAAAAGAAAAAACATTAGCTCGACAAAGTTTTTTCAAAAGACTAAATCAGGAGAAAAAAATGTGTTCGAACCACTGAAACACATTTTTTAGTCCAACACTCCACTGAGCAGGATTTATAAAAGCGACTCTGTCCGCTGATTATTGGTTTTACTGCCTGATAATCTGATTAAACGTTATAGCGCCTGTTCTTTTCCTGCCATTTTAAATTGTCTTCGAGCGTGTCTCGACACAGGCTGAAGCCCCAACCAGAAAATCAAGATGACAAATCTATTTTATTTTTTCGGGGGGGGGGGAGGCTTTTGGATTCAACAAAGCTGCAGCAAAAAAAGGAAAAGACGAATCCCAAATAAACGACGACGAGCCGAGACGATGAAACACCCAAGATCCACTAAGTGATCCACAGTCCTGTTACTGCATGATCTCGTCACGGTCTCAATAGATACACTTATTTAGAAAATGTTAAGAATTGAATATCAACCATCTCATTTCTGGATCGGTAAGCAGAAAAAATGGTTTGGTTGTAAATAATAAAAAACATGACATCCAATTTAATTTCATGCCAGTCCTGGTCATGAAATACATGTAAAATAATTGTTTTAAAAAATGTGTATGTAATATAAAATAAAATAAAAATGTATATATTTTTAAATACAAATCAAAGAGAATCCATTCATAATTTAAATATATTTGTGTCCATGTGCTGTGGTTAATTCAGAAGATTAAGACGATAATTCCGACAAGAGGAAGCCAAATTCTGCAGCCAGAATCTCCATGAGGTCACACCCCAAAAAAGCTCTTAAATCCCCTTTACTCCTAACCTCTGACCCCAGACACAACACTGAAGCAGAGCAAAATGTTACATTTTTTAAAAAGATGAAATTAGGTCGAATTTAAGTTACGAACGGATAAATATGCAAAGAGGTTTTATTTAAATTCGGGGATTTGGGGACGGGAAATAAATCCAAAATCATTTAGTTAACACTCTCGCCAGAGGTGAGGAATAACATTTTCAGCCCGATGCAGTCACCTCAGGCCACCTCTGACACGAACCTTCTGGCTTTACTGTTAGTATTTCTGCAGACACATATTTAGAGTCAGGCCTGCAGGTTCCTGAGGCCTGGACAGCAGCAGGAAGGAAGCGATTGATTATCAAATCCACACTGCCGAAGAAAAGACTAAAAAAGGTTTGCAGGGTGGACTGAGACTCCTGCAGAGCCTTTCATGCTCCTTGTTTGTACACTGAGCCGTCCACACATGCATTAAAACACGAAACATTTGTTCATTAGAAACAACATGTCTCATGAACCACAGCATTGGTTTGGGGCTGAAGACAGCATAAACGAACAGAGACTTCACACGTCCAGATTACTGTGCGCTAATATATAGCATTCAAACTTTACGGTAAAAAGTCCCGCACGAACAAGCGACATTCCCGTAAAACTCCGCACCGGAGCTCCGGTCAAGGCTGAGCCGCGCAAGCGGGACCCAGTAGCGGGGTGGGGGGGGGGGGGGGGGGGGGGGTTAAGTCAAACGCACGGCCGGGGACAAGGTGTCTTCCCGGCCCGCACAAAACACACGCAACCAGCGCGTCAAACCACATCGCAGCGGGCAGAGAAGCTGCCATGAAGCGAGTCCCTGTTGGTCGGTAACTGAAGCAACTTCTCGGGCGGAGAGACGGAGAGAGGGGGAGAGGGGGGGAGAGAGGGGGGAGAGGAGCGGCCGGTACGCGGACTGCATGGAGGCGTCCACACGGGACCATACAGGGGTCTTTAGAGAGAGAGAGAGCCCGGCTGCAAAGCTACAACACCGCTATGAGAATTCAAAGTAAAAGTTTGAAGGGCGCACTTACCTGTGTCAAACATAGCGGAGAATACATATCTGTCGGATCTAATCTTAGATCTGGAAGAGCTTTGTGTACGTGTGTGTTTGTGGGGGGCGAGGGGGGGGTTACTGCAACTCCAGCCTATGTGTGTGTGTGTTTGCGCGTGAGTGTGCGCAGTGGTGTGTTGTGTGAAAAAAAATGAAAACAGAAAAAAGTAGTGAGAGAGAGTGTGTGTGTGTGTGTGTGTGTGTGTGTGTGTGTGTGTGTGCGTGTGTGTGTGTGAGAGAGAGAGAAGGAGAGGGGGGGGGGGGGAATAGAGCCCTCCTTTTGCCCCCTTCGCTTTTACATTTCCAACCAGCGGTGAACTTTGACCTCCGCCTCGGGTTACATGTACTGTCCGGACCTGTTAGAGGCCCTCCGCCGGGGCGCGCACCACTTTGAGCCCAGACACCAAGTACATCTCCGGAAACAAGATTAAAAAAAGTCCTGTTAGAAATGCAGAAAAAAATTTACAAAAAGTCACGGGGACGCGCGGCGCGGTGTCGGTGCCGGGGGGTCGTTAGGCAAGAGCGGCCGGCGGAGGGGGGGTGGACGGTGTAAATCTCCAAAACGTCCCGAAACTGCATGTCAAGCCGCGGGAGATCCGCGGCCACCGGCGATCCTATGCAACATGTCGATCCGGCATGCGGGGCGCTGTGGCCGGCGGGCGGCGGGGCGGCTCCTCGGCGTTCCGGACTGGAGGGGCGCGGTGAAGCGGCGGCGGCGGCGCAGTCCCGGGAAAAGAGAACTGACCGGGAAAGAAAGAAAGAGGCTAGACGGGGTCCCTGAGCTGCCAGACGGCAGCCTTGCCTCTAAAACAGCGGACAGCTGCTTTCCGTTAATTTATCTCCAGCGGGAGGAGACGGTAACGGAGAGAGAGAGAGGAGAGAGAGAGAGAGAGAGAGAGAGAGAGAGAGAGAGAGAGAGAGAGAGAGAGAGAGAGAGAGAGAGAGAGAGAGAGAGAGAGAGAGAGAGGGAGGGAGAGGGGGAGTCGCTGCGTGGTCCCGGACGCAGAGCGGAGCGCCACCTCCTCGCCGATCCTCATGCCTGCCGAATGCTCCGAGCTGCGGGACATCCACTCGCAGCTCGGCGGCCCGGACTGCGTCGGTGCGGGGGTGCGTGTCCGTGTGAGCGTGCGTGTGTGCGCCGCGGGGTCCCGGAGCGCCGCAGGACGCTGAGAGAAAAGCTGATCACTTAGATCTTTATTGGTTTAGAAACACGTGGTGGAATTTTCTCCGCAGCTTTAAAGGAATGTTTTCGCTGCTTTGTAAAAAAACACACTTAAGGGGGTCGAAGCGGGCAGCAACACAGCGGGTAACCGGAACGAACAGGCGGGCGGTCCGTTTGTGCGGCTCCGCAAACGTCCCGCAACTTTGGATCGTACCTCCCCGACTGGCCGTCTCTCCTCGCCCCGCGCGATCAAGTCCAAGTCAAGGCTGCGGCTGCGCTCCCTCTCACTCACTCACCCACCCACTCACTCCCTCCCTCACTCACTCCCTCACTCCCTCCCTCACTCACTCCCTCACTCCCTCCCTCACTCACTCACACGCACTCACTCCGCTGCCTGTCGTTCTTCGTGCGCCGACGTGTGCCAGACAGAAAACAAGGTGACATCTCGTGCGCAAAAGGCAAACTTTCCAATTACCGGAAACCGGCGAAAGTTGCTAAAAGAGCCGCTTAACAGTGGAGTCAATGGGAAGCCGACAGTCGGGAGGGGGGGGGGGGGGGGGGGGGTCCTGGGGATCAATAGAACAGGATCCACTCACTTTATTATAATTATTATTGCTCTATAATAATGTGTTCAGACATTTAATTTGCATAGTTCCCACTGATCTAATGGGAGATGTTGTAGAGATTGTCAGCTCTGTTACAATCTATACACCCCTGTGGCACGTGGCCCCATGACCTCCAAAGGGTATTATTCAATCGTATTATTGTTTTTTTCTATTTATCACAATGTTACATTCCATTTGACTTCTACTATGTATACGTGCTGTTATTTGCATACTGGTTTCGATAGTGATCTCTTTCTGCTTTTCCATCATTTTATTTAAGTGTTTGTCATTTGAAAACCATGTTGATTGCAACCTTGTTTCTGAACAAAAATAAATAAAAATGTGATCTGTTGAGTAGAGAAAAAAGCTGTTAAAATACGCTGTTAAAAGGGTGGAAGTTGTGCACTTTAGATGTGAAGTAGAAGGATTGAAATCAGGGCGTGCTGAAGCGTAAAAAGTCCTCATTCCGTGTTTGAGGCCCCTTCAGAGGCCGCTGTGCAAACAGTACAATGAGATGTAAGTGCTTCACATAAATGGAGAACAAAGTAGAAATATTACAGCCTGAAATGTGGCGGAGGCAGAGATAGGAAGTGTCCCAAGGTAAGGACTATAAACACAGTGTGTGTGTGTGTGTGTGTGTGTGTGTGTGTGTGCGTGTGTGTGTGTGAGAGATCACAGGCTCTACTGGACTCTGCAGGTGTTTAAACTCCTGATGAATGGAGCTGGTGGAGCCGGTTCAACAGCGCCCCCCATCCACGATAATCCCCCCCCCCCCTCGTTGGTCCAGTATTACAGATGTGAGGCACATCAGGGGGTAGAAACAGTTCTGGATACCAGTATTATAAATAATATAAGAGGGAAGAAAATCATATCGTCACAATGGGAAGGATCAATTAAATATATTCAAACTGGTGTTAGTGCCAGTAGTACCAGTGGGTCTATCAAAGCACCTAAGACAGAATATTCACCATATAACATAATGGAGTCCATAAACTTAAATGACACACGAACATATGTAGGACCGCACACACTGTAGAACGTCATTATCGGGCATATGATTCCCCTGCACCGCCTCCAACTACAGCAAAGCCAATCAGAAGCCGCGACGTCACAGCTACCGCCGCTTCAATGCTCCACGATTGGACGGAACTGGGGAATTTAAACAGCAGCGTTGCTTCTGATTGGACGGCAAATTAAGATAAAAAAAGAAGCGTGCGCCAACACGAGAACGCGCTGGTTCACCGCATTCCACGTCCTGCCACGACGAACAAGAAGGACACGAGTTGTAATCATAGTAACCAAATACATAATAATAATAATAATAGTTGTTATAGAGTTAAACTGTAGTTATACTAACTATACTAAACTATAATACAGTTATAAAGAATCATACTTGCGTACCATTGCAAATATAGGAGGTGCAGGTGAGAGACTTTACTTTACAGCAGTCCGTCAGTGAGGAGCTCGATTGGAACAATCCACAGGAAATAGTGCGGCTGCAGTCTTGGCACAGAACGGCACGGTTCACCGGCTTCTCTCTGTCTGTGTTTATTTGGTTCGGTCGCTGCAGACTTTACAGAAGTTCAGTGGCGTTTGTTTGTTTATCAGCCCCCCCCCCCCCCCTCTACTCCTCCTCTTGTTCTCCTCGGCCCGCTGCATCCACATAACCCGGGGCAGCTCGGCGTGACCAGCCCGCTGCGTGCAGCCGGAAGCGAACCCCTCCGTCCCGGCCGAGGCGCGCGGAGCAACGGGGAGCGGAGTCGGTGCAGCGGTCGCTGCTGCCGCTGCTTCAGGTGCACGCGGCTCCGATCCCCACGTGCAATTCCGACGAGAGCCGCGCCGCGATGACCGTGCGCGCGAGTGTGACGGGGGTGGGGGGGGGGGGGGGATATCACTGCTGTCGGTGCGGATATTCGGGGGCAGCGAAGGTCTGTGCAGCGGACCCGGCCGGCGGAGGATGCACGTGCACATCAGCGAGCCCCGGAGCTCGGAGATGTGCAGCAGGGATGCGGCGATAACCGCTGACACGCTGTACGTCTGTATAGAGAAGGAGATCTAAATGAACACGACAAACTCAAAAAAGCAGCAGTTCGATCTCAACGAGGCGTTTAGCGCTGCTTTTGACTTCCTTCGCTGATGGAGTTTCATTTTTAATTTAAAATGTTGTGTGTCATGTTCAAACTTCTCCAAAGACTCGTCATCCATGAAAGTACCGCGAGATACGATCTGGGGCTAAAAAGCGGAGCTCGTGGCATTAAATTGTTTTCGATATTCGTATTTCCAAAGCACGCGCAGGTGCAGGATGCACTGAGCCGCTGGGGAACAACGGGCCGTCACAGGTGCGCGTGTGTGTCACGTGGTGTACCGCGCAGTGAGGGTCAACACGATAACACACACACACGTACGTAGTGCCAAATGTTGGTTTTTGGAGTTTAAGCCACAGCTCTAGGAACCAAAACGATCAAATATGGACCCCAGACTCCAGGCATCAGAAGTCTAGTAAAAGGGGAGGGGGGCGGGGGGGGGGGGGGGGGGGTCTCACTCTGAATATACATTTCGGTCGGCAAAACTTTCTGCCCTCAGAAGCGTCTCCACATAAAACTCTTTAATTATTCTCCATTTCAAATCCTCATTAAAGTGGATTTACGAGACAGGGGCCCCCGGAGTCCCCGAAGCCGGAGTTTGTCTAGTGAAGCACCTGTTTGTAAGCGGCTCTTTCTAAATAAATCTGCGCCCGACCTCAGCTGATCCCCCCCCCCCCAACACACACATCTCCATGGCGGGGCCCTCAGTCCTCCAGGCGCGGAGCCGCGAGTCGGCCGAGGTTAATGAACAGAAGCTTTTATGTTAATAGAAAGACGGCCGGCGTGATTTAACAAGACAATCCGCACATTTACTTTTTCGCTCAAACGCAGCCGATGCGCGCGATCAGCTGGCGCAACAACGAAGGTCAAAACAAAGAGAAGGAAATTAGATAGAGCAATTAAATCGGCGTCTTCGCTATGATCAATATCTCGATGTGTAATCACGGTGGTCGTGGATACTCAGGGGACCGACTGGCGGAGAAGAATAGCTTCTTTCTGTTTTTGCTTGAATCTTACGTTGGTATTTTGGGGGGTGGACGCGGACACGGATACATGACTCACGTGGCAGAGACACACGCCTGATGGCGGGGTTCTAAAATGTTGCACATTGATGGTGATGTAACATCATTACTTACCTCTTTTTAAAATACTTCCCCCACTTCTTGCGCGTAATGTTGCTGTGTTAAGTGATACAATTATAAAAATAATAATGACAGTGTGTCAGTAAAGAAGCCTGAGGCGCCCTCTAGAGCCAACACACCGACACTGCAGCGCATTGCGTTCAGATTAGAGAGATTTAAGATGAAGACAGATGTGTTTTATCACTTAATATCACAGGGAAACTATTTATGGTAAAACATTAACATTTCTTAAGTCTGAACATTTAAAATATCTGCAGTATTTTTACGAAAATACTAAAAAGCTCTAATTAAAAGAATACAATTTGTTCGATACATGGATGTGGAGATATATTTAGGTGTACTTGCATTTGTCCTATAATACATTAAATGTAATCCAAAATATTTTGATCCCACTTGGAATGGACAAAGATAATATGGATGACAATAAAATATTTAAGAGAAAATGACCCACAGCAGCAAGTCATCAATAAACCCTGCTGTCAACTCATTCATTTATAGCTTCACACGGATTGACTGAGAAGACGTTCTCCCTCGCTGCCAAAAATCTCCCAGCAGGCCACAGGGCGAGACAACAAAGAGCTCCGAGAGTCAGACCGCGTGGCAAAACAGCTTTTTGTCCTTTGCTTCTTCAGCGGCTTTTATGAAGGTTAGGACTTCGGTATCTAGTTAAAGTTATCATTTTGTCTAGAGGCTCACACACACACACACACACACACACACACACACACACCGACCTCTTCCCCCAGGTGCAACCTCTTCACACACACACCTGGTTGCGTTCACACTGCAGCTCTCCTTCATCTACATGCCAGACCCTCACCATCAGCATCACAACGTGGCAGCAGTTGCCATGACAACGCATCATCCCTGAATTCACACAACGTTTTGAGATACGCTGAATGGATTTTCTTCTTTTTCACAAACTCAGTGTTCACCGACCAAACTTTGTTTACACCCCCTCAACTTAATGAAGCTCCAGAGGAAATCACAAAGCTTCTGTAGGTGATGAACCATCAGTTTGTATAAATGTGTCTTAAATGACACAAATGAAAATATTTTAAGATTTAAAAAGATTTAATTTGTATATATGTGGTTCCCTTTAGCGGGAATGAGCCCTGGAGACAGTTAACAAAACATCCTTTGTGGTTATGTAAAACCAAACCGTCAAAATAAAAATGTTTGATTATTATCTCAAACTTTTAAAGCTGCATCTACAAACAGCTTCAGATAATATGTTTAAGGAGGGAGAGTGCATGAGAGAAAAGGGAGCACAGGGAGGAGGAATGGATGGGAGAGGACTACAAAGCAGAAGCACAAGAAGAAACTGAAGAAAAGTGGAAGGAGAAAAGGAGGGAAGAAGAAACAATGGACAGAAAGATAAAGAATTTGGGAGGAAAGAGACGAGGGAAAGGAGGAACAAAAGGAGAGAAAAAAAGGAGGAAGGCTGAAAGTGAAGAAGCAAGAAGAAATAGAAGATCTGAGAACATGAAGTCGGAGCAACATCAGAGTGAGTTCAGGTTATTATGAGAGATTCGAGTTACATCCCACAACACTTACAAACAGTCGACCAATCAGACGTGAGGAAAAACTCAAAATCTCGACATGGACATCACCATGGAGACGGGCTGATGTCGGCGGCGGTTTGGGCTAAAAAATACTGCAGGACCACAACGTGCGTGTGTGTGCGTGTGTGTGAGAGAGATGGGGGATGGAGGCTCCACCTGCTCCCACTGAGCTGCTGCCAGGCTGGAGATCAGCCAACAGCAGCAGGCCTGAAACCAAGCCTCGCCAAGCTCGCACAACCAGAGAGAGAGAGGAGGAGACGGGAAAACGGAGTGATGAAAAGGTAAAAGACTGGTCTGAGCCGGAGCTTTGTGGCTTCTTTTAGATGGTTTTGTGTCCGGAGCACAAAGGGGAATCGCTAGCAGCCTGAGTCCCAAATGTTCTTTTTAAAATACTCATTTTGGTATCCGAACAGAAACTCCTTCTTGTCAACACCCGATTAAAACTTTACTTAAGACTTAAAAACTGCACCGTAGTAATACACATTAGCACTACATGCTATCCTCTTAACTAATTGGCTTTGAGCACAGTGCTTCATGAAGAAACATCTACTTTGACAACTCATAGTCGGTAATACAGCAGAAGTAGAGCTTTTTATGGACGGGGATCACAGATTTGACATCAGCGATCATGTGGGTGGGTTTTAAAGACTTCAGTGCATGACATGATTTCCTGCCTCTCCCGCTTTATTGTAGCGCTTTTTGAGTTTCTGCTCCAAGACAATCAATCAATCAATCAATCGCACGATGAACTTGTCTCGCTCGGAGGACACAAGACTCGTCCAGCACCTTTAACCAAGCTTGTGTGTGTGTGGCATTGTGTGTGTGTTTGTGCGCGTGTGATGGGTTTGTGTGGCTCCAACAGAAGAAGAGGATGAAACAGGAAGGCAGTTGTGTGATGAGAGGGAGGCAGGATGAACAGATGGCCTGGCAGAGTAATGGGGAGAGGCCGGAACCCCCCCCCCCCCTCCCCGAACGCCCCCCTCTGACCGACTTTCATTGATGAGCAAGTGAGCGTGTATGTGCTCGCAGCACGTGTGAGACACATATGCCGTTGCACGAGAGTGATACCACCGCAAATATCTCCAGGATTCGGAGGGAAAGCGAACCCCGACCAGCATCAGAAACACACGCTCCTGCTCCCAAACCAGAGCTGCAAGGCTCCAGGTCTGCTTTGATACAGCATGATTCCGTTTGGGGTCAAATAGAGCAGGGTATGCGTTAGGGTGGGCAGGTGGGACAGGTCACTGCTGCTACCAGAGCCATGCATGCAGCGGCGTTACGTCACTCCTTTACAAATGTGGTAACCTCCATTTGTTGATTTGAACGGACGTATTCCAAGACGGCGTCAGCAAAATCAGCAAACCCGAGGTTCCAAAACGGCATTCCACAAACCAACGTGCGCCGATGACTCCGTCCACCATACATATGGTTTATGGTTGGACTCCTCTATTTACCCTCTGATTTAGTCGCCGTGCTAAGCTAGGCTACCCTAACCAACCCTGTAGCAGATGGCAGTGTTTTGGGGGGTTGGAGGAAGGACAAGCGAGGTGTCCATGGTATTTGCACATAAATGAATAGTAGTACTGTAGGTTTTTTAAAGGATGCGAGCCGTGAACGCAGCGTGGTCTTGATCCTGACCAAAGGGAGGGTGAAGGTAAGAGAGAACCAGCGGAGTCAGCGGTTCATCGGTGAGAGGATGGCACATCTCCTCCTCTCACCTCCGGCCTCCCTCAGAGAGACACTGCTATGTGTGTGTGTGTGTGTGTGTGTGTGTGTGTGGTATCAAAACTCTGTGTGTGTTCAGTTTATGGATCCGGCCGAGGAAGAAAGTTTCACATCATACAAGCTAACCAAAATATCTGTTAAGCGCTGAAGGGAAAGCAGCGAGGGGTCGGAGGTCGACCCTGACGAGAGACTAGCTCCTCACATTTTCTTTCTTATTCTTCTTCTTCGTCCTCTTCTTTTTTTTGTCTCACATTTCTAAACCTGGCTTTCTCTTACACACACACACGTTTATATTAATGCCTTCGCTCTTCCCTCGGCGGCAGATTGCCCACGCACTCCAGGTTTCACCAGGACCCCAACCTGACTGGAGCCCCCCGCCCAAAAAAAAAATTCAAAATACTCTGCCTTCTTGAGAGGAAGAAGCAGGAAGCCTGCGGGCGAAGACGATGGGGAACGTAGGCAAGCTGTCAGCAGGCCCGGCATATGCTGGACCCCCCCCCCTACAAACTCCTCCACCCAAACACCCCCTCCACCTCCTTCTGTCCCGTCTATGGCAGGAAACCAGTGAACCAGTGCACCTGCGGACTGGTAATGGAACTCATGGAGCCCAGTACTGCACTCTATGAAAGCATTTATACTCATAAGCAGTTGCTCACCTTGTTTACTTGTTTATTTTAGCAGATTTTTGCGCCAAAATTATTTTCAACTTACAGAGGACAAAGAAAGCGTTTCCATAAAATTTATATCTTTAAGATCCTGATTCCAAATTGCTATTATTTTATCAAAGTACGGTATTTAGAAAAAAATGTTGTAGTGTAAGACTTCTCGGGGGCAAGGGGGTAAATAGTTATACATGTATTAATATTCGGGTTTGTTATTTCTTTCCTATTTAATCTTTTTGCTTAGTAATGTATTCATGCTTGCAGTCTTAAGCTGTTCCGTAGGCGCTCGTTGATATATTTTATTTACCCCTGACCTCCAGAAACTGCTGTGGCAGAGTAAAATAATGTTAAAATGTTCTCAGTATTAAGCTTTATATTAAGCTGAAGATCATGACCTTGACTTTTCTGGCAATTTTACGAGAAATGTAAAATAAAACTGCTTCTGGAACCAATCCGGGACACATACGTGAGATAAAATACGTGAATAATGTGAGCATGAATACGTTCGTTGAGCAGCGACAAGAACAAAAGAAATATAATGTAATGTTGTGTAAATCTAACATGCAATACAACGTTGTTTAATGTGATCCGGTGTGATGGGAGATTGCGCTCAACAGACTGACAGACGGCTGCTTTAATCGCCTCGTTGTGTTTATAATGGAGTGAATTCACCTGAACACAACAATACTGGCAGGTAACAAGGCAGGCATCACACACACACACACACACACACAAACAGATGTGCAGTCACAATATGAAAACAACGGAGGAGACCTACCAGCTGTTCACATAAAAACATGGAGTCTGCACACCCAGCTGGAGACACACACACACACACACACACACACAGAGGAACTGCAGATGCCATGGCAGCAAAGGAACCAATGGGATCGCTGCATTAATTACAGTTAAGGGATGATTGATCAGGAGCTCCTCAACGGCTTTGTTAAGAGGCTTCACAGAGCAGCGTCCTGATTGGACAGCCGATAGTCCAATCAGGACGCTGTACAAACAAGTAAAACTGTTTCATCTACACAGTTTTTTTTTCAATCGCTAACAAGCATTGTTCAATAGTCAAACCACATTTTCAAAACTCTTCACACGTTCAGCGACACACAAGTGTACACAGAACAAACTGGGAATCACTTTTCATTGCTTTCAGACAAAATCCATTCAATCACCACATTTTTCAAAATCCACAAACACTTTTGACATTCATACTCCACACACAGAAAGATCCTGCAAATACACAGTTTTTTGCAGGTACTTTTTCATACACTAACACACTGCTTTCAAAACTGATAAAAGCACATTCAATACATTCAGTAATTGTTGTGTTTTAGGATCCATGGTCGCCTCACAGAGGGAGAGGCAGAATCTTTTCAGATGTGAAGGAAAACAGATGATTTCTGATGTCTTTTTACACACGTGTTTATGAGCAGGAATAAACCTTATAGGGTGGAGTTTCTAATTCTGCGTTTCAGGATCAAGCAGCTGAAAAACAGCACGTCTCCGTGTCCAGAACGGCTTCAACTTATACGCTCAGAATTAAAAAAAAGAAACAGGGAGAGACGCATCGTAGCAGAGGGACAAATGTTGGAGATACAAGTTTCAAGGAATCAAACGACTGCAGGAGGCTCACTGTGCATCTGTGCACAGTCCAATGTCTCCCTCTGCTGGCCAACAGGGGTAACACATCCTTCTGACTCCAACATGAAACAGAGGGCCTTAGCACGACAGGTTCAAACAGAAGTCTGTCCCCCCCCCCCCCCCCCTCCTATAGGTTAAAAGAGGACGAGGATGCTGCCACTCTGCTGTCAGTCGTAACACAAATAAATGGCACGGCTTTAAATGCCACAAAGACATCGGTAGGGATCTAATATTGCAGCATGAACCAGGATAGTTTTATGTACCGAAATAATTCCTGCCTACCTTCAACCCCCTCTTACAAGAACCAGAAAACAACCCACCTCCCTGTACCGCATTAACCGCCTCCTACACTTCTCAGACCACCTTCACCTCCTTATCCTATGAGGCAGAACATTTCCAGGAAGTCAGAAGACGAAGCGAGATGAGCAGATCCCCCCCAACAGCTAGAACCATACCGTGTTTACTCTAAATGCATACCAATACAAGAACGATTAAGTGAAATCGAATGTGCAAGCACAGAAAACATGTTACAATGGTTTTAAACAACAAATGTTTGCATTTGTCTTACCCATCCCTCCATATGTTGACCTGTATGATGGACCTGGGTTTGTGGATGATGCATGTGCAGGGGGGGAAACTCCCGGGCACACATCCAAACGTTTGTTATGAAATCTGGATCAGTCCATTCACCCGTCACACAGCTTCTCATTCATTCATAAACACAGCTTCCAAAGTCCAGTGTAACAACTCCCCCGGCCACCCTGTAAGGCACCACGTGTCACACGTCTTAGTTTCCCAAGGATCACTTTAAAGACTCCCATTCCTTGGACCAATTAAACTCTCTCCTAAACCTTGACTAATTAATCCATAACAGCCCCCCTTAACAACGTTGGGTAATCCCTCCCACATCTTCCACTTCCTCTGATAGCTCAGAGAACCTCCCCAGTCGTTCTCTGTTGCCTCCAACAATTCTCCCGTCCATTTCCCTCCGCGTCGTATCGATCAATGTCAGCGCACCGGCTACACCACAGAGCTCCTTGGTGTGGTTACCCCGCCTTCTATCAGCTCAATAAGCTCACACACTTACTTTTACCCCTTCCAGCAATGCTGTGGACATGTTGTGCACCTTCACACGAGCAAGAAAAGCCTGGTTGTCTTCTTAAACCTTAAAACACACACATCTTCACTACCACCACCTCACTACCACCACCGACTACACCATGGAGTCCTCTTCACGTTGACTTCCATCTGTTGGAAAAACCGCTATAATGTTTCACCTTAGTCTGTATTACTTAGTGTTTAGTTTGTGATCTGGGTCATCTGATAGTCAAGATGTTTGTGCGTCGATGTTTATAATCTCCAGCACTTGGTTTTTGCTCAGAAGCCCCCCCCCCCCCCCCTGATTTAGCATGTTTGTCTTCCTTCTATATATTCCTATTCCTATATGTCCCTTAAGACCTTTGAGTAGACGTGGCACATGAGTGTGTGTGTGTGTGTGTGTGTGTGTGTGCCAATTATCTCTCCTGCTTGCAAATAAATGTCCCGTTTAATTATTTTATCATTATCCCATCAGACTTGGTGGTTCGATGGCCACTTGATGTTTTAGGAGATCATGTCAGACCTCCTAAACCTCAACATGGATGCTAGAAACCACCTTGGTTCTATGCTGAGCACCATCATTGACAGCCTTTTGCCTTAGCTTAGCTCCCATAGCGTTAGGGGAACCACAGTCCACCTTAAGTCCTTGGGGACGATCCTACAGAGCACCATCTAAAAGACCTCGAAACAACCTCTAAAACAATCTCCCACCACCATCACATCGATTGAACCCCACCAACCACGTAAAGATGCCACAGTCCACCTTCATGATGTACACAGTTCAACCCCCTCCTCCCCTGGACGTACTATTCACTCTCTTCTCCTCCCCTCTTTCCCACATGACCGCCTCTCTCCTGGACTGTGTCCGGCTGTGATTGTCGGCTCTGCCCTCTTCAGCGAATGGGTCAGCACTTATTTCCGCGGAGCCTAATGAGAAGCACATGGCTGTCTTTGGGCAGGGCCTCCTCCTTCTCCCTACACAACCCTCAGATCTCCTCCATGCAGTCAGCCGAGACCAAAGTGGAGGCTTAATCCCTGGGAGGAAGATAGAGTGGATTGAGTGAAGACTCACTGATCGCTGATCCAACAGAGGAAACCACATTAGTGCACCTTACAAACCTCCTTTACCTCCTGTATCAATTCAGATTCCTCAGATAGAGCTTTAGAACCTTCTCATACCTCCCCAACTCCTTCAGATACGGCACTAGAACACCTTACCTTCCAGCTACACCTCTTATAAGGCCTAAACCAACTCCTGTCTTTTCTCTTTATACCACTTCCTTGTTTAGGTACAGTACAAGAACACGAGTCACCTCTTGCGACCATCTTGACCCCGTCACACATCTCTTATCTGCCTTTTCTCTCAACCGAACCTCTTCATTCTACCACCAACTTCTACCTAAACACAAAAGCCCCCTTGAAAACTTCCTTTGCCCTTTGTACAAGCATCACCCTTTCTTCCTTTGCACCACTTCCCTACTTTTGTTCACTTGATGAACCTGGTATGCTTCCTTGTTCCATCCAGGCCTCCATCCAATCACTTATTTTTATTCCACCTTCACCACCTCATACATCTCCACAACATCAGAAGACCCGTAATGCCGCCTCGCACGACACAACCACCGCTATTATTTTATTTTTTAAAGCAGAGGCCCTCGAGTTTTACTTTCTACTTCTACTCACCTGCATCTTTCAGGTGGCGCAACTGCACCCATGAATTCATTTTAACAAGTGAGCGAACACAAACGGACACATAATTCACTCCAGACGGTACGAGAAGCTTCAGCTTGAACAAAAGTGGCCACTTATCCTGAAGCCATAACACAACATTCACGTACAAAGAGAGCAAGAGGAGCATTTGTTTAGTCGGGCAGCCGTCAATAGGTGTCCTCAGTGTGAGGACCAAGACCGAAGAGTTCATCTCAGAGTCCGACTGAGAAGGTGAGGATGGATTTTTTTTGGTGCCATGTTAACATGGCAGAAGAAGAAATTTGTTTGTGTGTGTGTGTGTGTGTGTGTGTGTGCTTCCAGCTGCAGACACACCGGGGCCCTGGGAATAGGTGCATCATGAATATTCATATCAGAGCCTCTGGATGGAACAGCTGCCGGAGAGAGAATCAGGCAGCTGGGAGACAATCGATTGCCACACACACACACACACAGACGCACACACATGGCTGGCTACAGCAGGTGGAGGTGGAATCTGTCTGTTTGTCTGCTTTAGGCGACCGCTGGAGACGCACAACAACAAGGCGGCGCTGTTCGCCGGCATGTGGCGTCGACATGTTGGGGTCAACCTGCCGTCAGCTGGCTTCTACTAGGAGAGAGACGTTGTGTGTGTGTGGAACCCACATGAGGGTTGTGTGTGTTAAAACGACTAGACACTTGAAATTTACTGTACTGTTGTTCCTGTTCAAGTTTTTCCTTTATAGATTGACCCAGAGACAATCTTTTTTTTTCCTCTAAGAAAATCGTGTTTTTTGGTCATAGAAGAAGTATTCAGGTATATAACGCAGTAATACCACAATCCGGAAAGTATTACGATTAAAAAAAGAGAGTACCACAAGGGAAAGAACTCATTGTGCAGAATAAAATAATAAATGTAGAACAATAGGATCATAGTTATTCAAATGATGTCTCAACGCCCACTAAGAGACTAAGAGAGATTTAGTTGAAGTAAAATCTTCGAGATCCACAATATTTGGTTGCAGATGTAAAGAACATTAGTGAGAACATTATTTGAACGTGTTATTTGCTGGTTGATTATTGTAAGATGTGTGATATTGTGTGACGGTAGCAGTGATATTGTCATGTGATCAGTGGATCCTCTGAATATTTGTGGGCAGTCGCTTAAGAGAAAACTAAAAATTTGAACAGTTGGCCAGAATAATTAAAAATCCAAATAAGAGTTTGTTCCAGATTCATCAGCCTGAACTAAAACAGACCTGGAAGACATTCAGGTTTGACTAAAAAATACTTTATGCATTTAACAATATGTTTTTATTTCGTCTCGGTGGTCACTGCTCTTTAGCTCGTCATTATTAGATTATACAAAATACAAAGTCCTACTCATAAAATATGTTTACCCAGAGTTTCCTGGCTGATGATGAACTTAAAGGAGAATCAGATGCCATTTCCTGTTTGACTGTAGCTCTTCTTTCCTGAGGGGGGGAATATTCTCCAGCAGGCCCCCGGAGGCAGTTTCCAAAACTCTGTTCTTCAGGGTTAAACCAAGTTCCCTCCAAATTTTTCCCCTTAAATCTTCCGATGATACCGCCGTACACATTCTCTACGGAGCTGGGCGGGGAGGGGGGGGGGGGGGGGGGGGGGTCCAGATGTTCGGGCAACAAGCAACCAGCTGTGTGCTCCTCCTGAGATGCGACCCTCCGGTGTCCCTCAGCTGTTTCTGATTCACGCACACATGACGGAGCCGTGCACGAGTCACCGGGTGTGCTTCTGATCACCAACATCGGGCGAAGTGACACTTGTGAGGTGTTTGGGGAGGCAGATGAGGCCGAACTTAAGGTTGATCTTTGTAATATTTCTAAAACAATGAGTGTAATGATTTGTGTCGACCCCAAACAGGAAGCAGGGCTCACGTGTCACATGACACCAAGTGACGTAATAGAAATATATGTGACAATGAATCCCAACTCGTAGAAGGGGGTTTATATAAATGGTCAATGGTAAATGGACTGGGATCGAACCGACAACCCTCTGAATGGAGGACGACCGTGCTCCCCACTCACCCACAGTCGCCCTATAAAATATATAAAATACCAGATAAGAATAGTAGCAGTAGTGACCAACACAGGGGTGAATACTGTTTTAAAAATGAATTTAAATCGGATGCAGATCTTGAATTTATGCTGCCATCATGATCAAGTAATTATACACGTATATACAATTTTTCATTAAAATCACTGGTCGTGAACAGTACTGAACATTCCCTTATTTTCTTAATTATTTATAAAATATATATATAATCTCATTATTTCATCCTCTTTATACCTAATGACAAGAAAATTTATAAATAATTGTCAAATGTATCTAAAAACTCTGGAAAGTACTGCAAATGATATGTAATAATTTAGCAAACAATATCGTCATATTCTGTATTTTTGTGATCAGGTTGTAATTTTGCGATTGGGAGAAAAAAGCTCAATAACAATAGAACCTTTATACAGTTTGACCGAGAGGTCAGTGCCGATTCTTTTACATTGTCTCATTTCGGCACAACGAAAGACGGCACCCATGGGTCACCCGCCTCTTCAACGTCCCTGCATCTCCTCCAAAATGGAGCAGAGGTGAAGCTCTGTGTGGTTGGTGAGACCTGTTTATTTCCTTTTCTCTAGGCGGGGGGGGGGGGGGGGGGGGAGCCTCCGACTTGTTCCCGGTGTCCCAGTTATCGGTGCAACATGAGCCAAAGGTAGACGGGAAACTTGCGTGTGCCGATGAAGCGATTGCATGGAGGGGAACAGATGGGCTAAATGAATTAGCCCGTGTATGTTTGAGTAGAAAGGTATTTATTTGCGTGAGTGGCCGAGGGGCTGGAATTAAAACAGGGGAGGAAAAGGGGGGAAAAGAGGAGCAGGGGAGTACTTACTTCCTTTTTAGCGAATCTCCAGGAAAAACGACGTTTTCACAAGCTCGCAGCGATCGGGTTGCAACGGAGAGTGGTTTCAGGGAATTATAAATAAATCAGAGTCAAACAGGCGAGCTGGTCTGAGGAGGAGAGCTCTTTGTTTACGCCCGACTCTGGAGACCTGAAACGGACCCTCCGAATAAATAAATACCACCGCTACAGGAAGTTCAGCCGCTTCCCCTCAGGCCCAGTTTAGTTTTATTAGCTACAGTCCTGCAGAGATACCAAAGATTGAAAACTGCTCTCCCAACCTCCTCCTCCTCCTCCTCCACCTTCTCCTCCTTTTCCTTCTCCTCAAGCATGTATGCCGTTCTCTTGGTTCAGCTGCATTTGTTCAGGAAACGGAGGAACTAAAAAACATACAAGGAACTTTGCTGAAAAGATTCTTTTAAATAACCTTTGAGTCAAGATCCCATGAGCCGCACATTTGCAGCCAGGTCATGAAACTATCCACGAATAACGACAGACAGCTAGTAAAGTGTGAGGCAGCGCACGCGGCTGGCTACAGCAGCAGGAGGTGGAATCTGACGCGTGGGGGTCGACCCACCGTCAGCTGGCTTTCTCTACAGGAGGGAGACTGACACCTGTAAAGATCCTCACCCCCCCTGTTTTCGGAATCCCAACATGTGTAAAGGTTTGAATACTATGTTTTGTCAGGGCCTCGGTTGCCAGGTCCTGAAGGCCCTCCTGACTTTGTTGGCCCTTTGCTGCATTTCTTTGCGGGTTACTGTCGATTAGCGTGAGACCTTGAACCGTGGAGCGGGATCTAAATCGCATCCTTGTGCACGATACACAAACAGAACAAGGATCCAGGACAGTCCGAGGTACCCGAAGTTGCGTCAAACAATATGATAAGAAAAGGTTTGGCTTTAGGACATTTTTCAACACGGCTAGCCAGCTCGTCCCCATGTGTGTGCCACAGGGAAAGGAATACCGTATTCATATACATACATATCTGTATATGACTGTAGTGTCATGCAGCATCCCTGTGGATACAATAAGAAGTCGCATAGAAGTCTATGAGAAAATGTCTCTAGTGACTCTATGACTCTATTCTTGCTTTATTCCCTCAGTAAACAAAACAGTTTATAGTCTCAATCTCTAGTTTTAAGTTTTCCTCAATAGAGCATCATGCTCATTTAGTAAATTATGGTCCATTTAAGGTCAAATAGACCATAAGGCATGGCACGCTTCAGGGCTGGTTCCTGTGATGTTAACCAAGAATATGCATATGATACTACTAACTTGTTCAACCACCTGAAAAATCACCGCAAACCACAGTATGACGAATGCATGAAGGCCAGAGCTAACGTCACCTCACTGAATCTCCGTCCAATGACTTCAATCCAGAAAACCAGAACCGCTGCAGCATCCATCCACCCCGCAAAGATATGCTGAAATAACACATGCAATCCAATAAATACTATTCAAATAAATAATATTCTTAGACAGCCCTTTGATTTGGGTAAAAAATGCATTCATATTTCGCTTCAGGTGAATAAATACGTATTATTTTAATGCAAAGACGTAGCGGGAACATGGAAGTGAAAGCAGTTGAACGCAAAAAGGTAAAAAGTGTTGCACTGTGATAAGATGTGTACTTTAGCCAGAATGGAGCACAACAAGTGGAAGCATGTTCTTGTTGTGCAATAAAAAGATGCTATCCCTAAAATGAATAAATAATTGTGATACATAATTGTGATTCAAAATAATGGCATTATGATTTGGGCCATAATCGTACCCTGAGCCATCCAAATGTTTTACCTGAGCCAAAAGGATTCATATCTGCAAACCGGGTTTTCCCCTCACAGGCGGTTAAGATGTTTTGGGGTGCAGAAGAAACAGAAGAGACATTTGTAAAAAGGAGAGGATCTCCAACAGCGAACACACACACATCCAATAAAAGAACAGATTTGACTTATAGAAATAGAAATATTAGATATTATACATATATTATATATATTTCCCCTAGAGCTCTCGGTATTGAACTTCCATGCATGCATTCTTTCGCCGTCTTACAATTGAAGCGGCAGGCGGGTTTTGCACTGTGGAGATGCTGGGGGATTTCTGGACAGGTGCGTTCAGGGTGAGGAGGTGGCGGGGGGGGGGTCGAGGGGGAGGGGGGGGAGGAGGCCCTGGAGAACAACAGCTTGCTCTCAGCTGGGGTCCTGGGGAAGGAGCAGGTGAGGAAGGTATCCATTGCAATGCTTTTACACCGTCTACCTGACACCAGTTCAGAGAGGGGAGTGCAGTGGGGGGGCGGGGGGGGGGGGGGGGGTCACAGTCATGCTATTCGAAAAGACAAGAAAAAAGGTGCTCTGGAAGTCGTGTTTGTCGCCGTATTAGCAGAGCTAATAGAACAAATGCAGTTATGCTGCAGGAAGAATAACTTTTGCCATTGAAGAGAATTTATTTGAGGGATGTTTTGCATCTGACAGGGAGAGAGCAGCTGTATTTAAGGTTAACCCCGATGACGTCAGCTGCTCCCTCCATGAGGCTGACACGGAGGCAGAGGTTAAAGGTCACAGCGTCCGGATCAGCCCAGTTTTCAGAGAGTCCCTCAGCAGCCGTCATCACCCGGGTCAAATATTATTACACGCAGGCCCGTGTGTTTTTCTCTGCTGCAGAGTAATAATATTTCTCACATGGTGCTCAAACGTCCGATTGAACAAACATCCAGAAAGACATTTGATGAATTACTATTTCCAACAATGAACTCAAGTCTTTGAATACTGTTCTCATGTTGCGATACATTATTTTGTTGGAGGTGTTTTAGCTCCTTAAATGTCATGAAAGTACCAAAAATTTTAGTGTGAGACGTTTAGTTTGATCAGATTAATTGCAGATTAGAAAATAAAATGTTTTAGATCATTGGACTGAAAAAAAAGTATCTTATACATAATATATATCAATGACTTGACCTGATCTTATTGTCTCCGCGTCCTCTAGTATATGTAAAAAAATCTTTCTTCTATTCTTATTGTTGTTGTTATTGTGAATATGCCAGTTCTAAGTTTCTTATTTTACTGTGTCTTAACATTTGAAATTATAGTCCTAACTAAATAAAAATATAACTTGGTCGGTCCTGGCGGCTACTCCCCCGTTAGCCTACAGAGAGGTCAAAGGTCACAGCGGACCGTCTTCCTGTGGCAGGATGTTGTACGTGTTTGGACCCTCTGAAACCGAAGCCCGAGCTGACCCGCGGTTGGGCTGTTTGGGATCTCCAGCTGGGTCTGTGCCTCATCTGATTCCTCCTCATTTCACTGGATTAATTAAATCCGCTGCTCGCTGATCCCATTTCATTGTCCTCCGGCCTCCTTAACAAACCTCTCCATTCACCCCCAAAATGGGTCTTTTATGGGGTGGGCTCGAGTCGAAAAACACAGAGTGTGTGTGTGGGGGGCTGAAACGTGTCCGGGGTCAGAGGGGGCGAAGGACACGTCTGTGGCCCCACACCGCTGAGTCCCTCTGCTGTGTTGTTCTCCGTTCGCTTTCCTCAGCTTCAACTAATCCTGCAAATCATCGTTCTGAATTGATTTGAACTTAAGGATAAACTCTTGAGCTCCTTTTCATAATTGCAGTAACAGGGCAGCACAGCGCCGTGCAGGTTGAGCTCATTTCCCGCACATCTCTAAAAAGAGCAAAAAACGGCACTTCCTTTGGCAAACTGATGTGGTCGACATCCCATCGCTGAAACCTCCACGCCAAGGAATCCCTCTCCTGCCTGCCTCCTCCAGCCTGCCCCCCCACTACAGAGTGATCTTTGATCTGGGATGCCGAGGTGGATCCGGGTCTGACCACCTGCCATGGCTGGGTTCTGCTTAGCGTAGCTCACGCGCTTGGTTGGGTGGTCGGCGGTGATGGCGTCAAGCTTGAATCCCCTAGCTCCCTTCCCCAATGTTGAATGCTCCAATAATAAAGACAACTACGTGGAAGCGGCAGAATCTACACCCCCCCCCCCCCCCCCCCCCCCATGCTGTTGGACAAGCTCGTCCAACAGCATGAAACGATGGAAACAAGTCAACCCGGGTTCTCAGTGGAAAGACTTTGTCCACCAGGGAACACTGTGAGGAATGTGGCTGATCGGAGCGGTGGGGGGCGGGGCCTCCACGGGCAGCGGCGGGACACCTAATCCGCTTCATTAATGCTCCCAGCCGACCATCAGCCCTGAGCTCCCACAGTCCTCTCTGGTTGCGTCCTGACTGAGGCTCACCTGCAGCTGTGCCCGCCGGGTCACCGGACCTCATCGGCAGCGGGTCACACTGGAAAACCCCCCTGGAGACCGGCGCCTCGCTTAAAACCGGACAGCTCTTTGGTTTTCAGACAGATATCTTGCACATTTTATACACACAATTTTGTAAAGAAATACTCAGGATTATTTGCAGTACATTTGTTTTTCTTCTTACTTAATATATTGTTGTCCGCCGACTCAGACTCTACCTCGACTAAAAGACAAATCGTAGCACTTAAATTGTACTAATGCCACTTTTATATAGCAAGTTCTAAATTGGCTTATTTGATGAAATTGCACTTTTCTTGTTTCTTGCTCTTCTGGGTTTGTACCCTATGGTTGAATGCACTTATTGTAAGTCGCTTTGGATAAAAGCGTCAGCTAAATGACATGTAATGTAATGTAAAATAATCATTTGACTTGGAAATACGTGGTTTTCACAGGACTACGACCAGGATAATTACGTAATCAGTGCACCATACAAACATCGCGCTCTGGTTTGTCGATGCGCATGTACCCGAAACGTAATACTCCTCAGTTGATCCGTTAATGGCTGCAGGTTGCGTGAGCAGATTGTTCCACGTCCACGGAGCAAAGGTTCTCCACGGGCCTGTGAAAGCCCCCCCCCCACGGAGAGAGTCAGGAAGGGAAGATGGAACCGATTAGAGGAGCGCTGATTAGCAGAGAGTATCCAGTTTGGGGCTTCACCTTCTACTTGGCCACACTGGAGAGAGTGTGTGTGTGTGTGTGTGGTCTAACTTCAGACATTGACGGGGGAAGTTACAAGTCCACTATTTAGTCCACTTCCTAGTGCCACTGTCAAAGCGGTTCCACGTTGCAATCAGGCGACTTGTCCTCTTATTCTTAATGTTTCCCTCTAAGCCGCCCCACAAACACAAAAATGTACTGTAGAAAACATGTAACGGGCCATGTTCCCTCTGGTCCCCCCCGTGGCGGATTTAGCAGGGAGCCAGCTGCAGTGCTGGGGGGGGGGGGGGGGGGGGGGGGGAGTGCACATGCTGCACATGCTGCCATCGGCCTCTCCAAGGTGACCCCTGGCAAAAGCTGGCATCACATCTGTAGGCCCGGCCGGCTCTGACCGCCATCAGGGCGGCACCAGGCTCCTTTGTGCACCGGCTGCCCGCCACGTCACCCCGGCAGCTGAGGAACTTCAGGAACCTTAACCCCCCCCGCGCCCCCCTAACAGGACCTGTCAAGGATACCTAGAGGTCCTGGGAGCCCACACTGCGCCCCACAAGGATAAAAAGGAGGGGCGAGGAGCGGAGGGGACACACTCCCCCGTGGGTGGGTGTTTCTCGTGTGTGGACCGAGGTCTCCCTTCGTGCCCCTACCAGCTGTTCGTACTCGGCTCCCCTGCGGATTGGGAGGGGGCCGCGGTGTCAGCGGCTCCTCCTGTCGAGGGCGCTGCCGCAACACGCCGACGGCGGCCCCGAAATGGACAGCCGAAAGTAATGGGGGCCGTCGCGCACACAGGCACCGCTCTGAATCAACTTAATTAGGTGTGGGGGGAGGGGAGGGGGGGAGGGTCTGGCCATAGGACAAACCTGCTTGTACACACACTGATAAAGAGGTGATCGCTCCACATTACTGCTAATGAATGAGGCCTTGGAGGTAGATGGTGGTTTTCTTGGACGTGTGTTAAAGTGTCTCCGATGTCCGGACGTGTGGCCCCTCCCTCTCGCGTTTCACCAGCTCACTCCTCTAAGACCTGCAGCTCACTACGACCTCCAGCTCACTCCTCTAAGACCTGCAGCTCACTACGACCTGCAGCTCACTCCTCTAAGACCTGCAGCTCACTACGACCTCCAGCTCACTCCTCTAAGACCTGCAGCTCACTACGACCTCCAGCTCACTCCTCTAAGACCTGCAGCTCACTACGACCTCCAGCTCACTCCTCTAAGACCTGCAGCTCACTACGACCTCCAGCTCACTCCTCTAAGACCTGCAGCTCACTCCTCTAAGACCTGCAGCTCACTACGACCTCCAGCTCACTCCTCTAAGACCTGCAGCTCACTACGACCTCCAGCTCACTCCTCTAAGACCTCCAGCTCACTCCTCTAAGACCTGCAGCTCACTACGACCTCCAGCTCACTCCTCTAAGACCTGCAGCTCACTACGACCTCCAGCTCACTCCTCTAAGACCTGCAGCTCACTACGACCTCCAGCTCACTCCTCTAAGACCTGCAGCTCACTACGACCTCCAGCTCACTCCTCTAAGACCTGCAGCTCACTACGACCTCCAGCTCACTCCTCTAAGACCTGCAGCTCACTACGACCTCCAGCTCACTCCTCTAAGACCTGCAGCTCACTACGACCTCCAGCTCACTCCTCTAAGACCTGCAGCTCACTCCTCTAAGACCTGCAGCTCACTACGACCTCCAGCTCACTCCTCTAAGACCTGCAGCTCACTACGACCTCCAGCTCACTCCTCTAAGACCTCCAGCTCACTCCTCTAAGACCTGCAGCTCACTACGACCTCCAGCTCACTCCTCTAAGACCTGCAGCTCACTACGACCTCCAGCTCACTCCTCTAAGACCTGCAGCTCACTACGACCTCCAGCTCACTCCTCTAAGACCTGCAGCTCACTACGACCTCCAGCTCACTCCTCTAAGACCTGCAGCTCACTACGACCTCCAGCTCACTCCCCTACAACTCCAGCTCACTCCTCTAAGACCTCCTCTGCTAGTTGACAACAAGTGGAATAAACAGAATCCTTTTAGTGTCACGGCGTCCTAATGTATTATAACCAAATAGCGTTGTAACAATTTCAATGAATCCAAAATGAAACAATTACCTCAACCACCTACAACACTCAAATCCTGCTTTTATCTACATACATGCTATTTTAAATATTTAAAGACATTTTCCTTTAAGGACTTTTACTTGTTATAAAGCCTTTTTACAAGTACTTATACTTGTTACACAGTATTTGACATTGTGGCATTAGTAACAGAGTATTGATGTTCCTGCTCTTTGTTTCTGAGTCACATGACCCCATAGTGAGTCCACACCGCTGCTCTCCAATCACACTGATGCTGATGTGCAAACATCTGGCAGCTTCACATAATCCCTCCGGCCTCTAATCAGAATCAACTAAGTAGCACTCTCCCTTTTATCTCCATTTGTCTAATTGTTTAACCACACAGATTAGCATTAAAGCATTAATAGGTTATAGCTTTCAGTTGGGGGCGGGGCTAATGTGATTAAAGGGACATGTGAAAGCGTTCCACAGCCGGTGCGATACGCTGTGATAAGAAATAATTAATTAGGACGGAGGCATTAATGTGCAGCCGTGTCTGAGCAACGTGCACTCATTTGTATGTACGTATGTAATGTTCACATCCTCCCCACACACACACACACAGACACACACACACACACACACACACACCTGTTAGCTGAAACCCACCAGCTGCTTAAGTTTTGTTTTTAAAGAATTGTAGGGTGTGAATGCATTTCATCAGACATCAGACTAAGAGGTTTTAGCTTATGTTTCTGTATTTTGAAGGATGATATTTCTGGGATATTTTTACCTCTTGAGGTTGGTTAGTTCCACCTGTTGAGCCTGTTCTTTATTTCTGATTCAGTCACTCCCCCAACAGCATCGTTATTTACACCTTCACATTTTTATCAGACATATTATGACCATAGACTGGATATAAAACGTTGACATAGTCATAGAAATGGCCAACCAGTGACCAGTTACCATAATGGCCTGCAGAGGAAGGCCATTCACAGCTCTGGCAGCGACATGTCACTTACAGTAACATTCATTCACTGCAAGAACATCATGTGGTATTGAAAAATACTTTTATCTCGCGATTGAGACCATAAACTCATGTTTGCTGAGGGAATAAATCACAAGAGAAGTAGAGTAACATTCTCATAGACTCAGGAGCTTGTGAAAACGCTATTGGTTCCACAGCTCTACACGTCTGCATGCTCCTACATGGTTTTATTATTTTAGGAGACACCCCCTAGTGGCCAGAGAAAAGAATGCATGATGAAAGCGTAGTTTTCTGAGGTATTTTTAAGAATGCTAACTTTCCACAGGATTTAATGGGGATAGAAAGGAAACAATGGGGTGATTTGATCAGGCTTCATTTGGAGACACATGGGAACTTATTTCTGAATTTATTTGAGTTGAACTTAGTTAGTTGACACATTTAACAGGAATTTAATTGTTTAGCAACAGAAATAATCCTCCTTTCAAAATGAAGTAATTCTAGGGTCAAGGTGAGATTCGGTGTCTTGGAAGTGCATCCTTTCCTAACAATGTGTGTGTGATGGGGAAAAGGAGTAACTCCTCGGTGGTTTCCACGCCAGCACACCGATGGCTGTGTGACAGAACAGGTGATGTTTACGCAGGAGCAAACATACACACACACACACACACACACACACACACACACACACACAAAATCCACTTCTGCCAATCGAGTAAACAGCAAACACCCAAAGCTGCTGCCTCCCTTTAAATGAAGACTGACACCTTCGCTGGCAGCCAAACACCAAATGGCTGCAGACCAAGAACCGTGTGGCACGCAGGATAAGACACACACACACACACACACACACACACACACACACAGGTCCCAAATACCAGATGGCGTTTCTGGATTCTGTTTCCATTTTTTTTTATTTTTCTGATACAATCACAAATGCTCAAGTGTGTACAACCAGAAACTCAGCAATCAACAAGAATCACACTGCAACGGCAGACGCTGCCTCTAATATGAAATATTACGTTAATTGAGATTTGGCCCCTTATGCACACAAACATATCAAACTAATTTAAAATTAGATTTCGTTAAAATATGGTTATGAAGGACGGAACCCTTCTTTTTCTCTGATTGGCTCACGGTGGTGGAGGAAGGTGGTGGAATTAAACTCAGATGGAAAGAAAGTTTGCCTTCAGTAAGATTTAGAATGCAGATCTTTTACTTGTAACATAATGAGAGTGACAATCACCCAAATAGAGAGGAACAACTGGCCACCATTTAGAAACGAGCCGCCTGAGATGCAGGTTGAAATCTGAAATATTTTAAAGATATTGTGAGGAGCTTTTAACTGGTTATAAAATCAGTCTCAATATAACACTGATTCCCCAAAATGACCGACATAAGTAAGCAACACCACCAGCGAGAAGAGGACCTATTTCTATTGAATTCTTCTGCATCTTTGGCCCTGGGGTCCGATCAGCAGAGCTGCAGTAAGATTAGAGCTTTTCTGAAGGAACTCTGAGGCACAGAAGCACTGTTGCTTTTGACCACAGGGGGCAGCAAAGCAGGAACCCCTGAGCAGACCTCCTGTCTGATAGCGCCCATGAGAGAGGAACCTGGTGTAACCCCCTCGCTTGTATTTACTTTTTTGCTCAAACTGTTAACAAACAAAAAAAAGCCTCGCATATCTCTAGTAAAAAAATAAAAAGAACGATTGGCTGATATGGATCCGCTTGTCGCTTGGCTGTTGTTTCAGAACCACGGCCAGCGGTGTTGGTTGTGGTACGTGTTTCTGTCTGGAGCGCAGCGACGTGACTGAAAGTGGGACAGAACTCATCACTTACAACTGCGCTGCGGACCGTAGTTCCGTCCCCCTACTCAATAGGCATCATCTCGACGTCTACGAAGAGAATGGGCCTGAACGGCAGCTAGAAGGCAACACCTGCATGGACTCATGGACGATGAGCGTCTGAGAGGCTCATTCAGACATTACTGGTCGCCTGGAGATCTGCACTACTGCTGCTCCACTAGCATACCTGCTCCTGTTGCCTCGGTGTTCCTATGTCACTACAAAGAGAGAGGCAGGGGGAGGGAGAGAGAGAGCGGGAGAGGATGTGTAGCAACCAGCAGCGTCTGTTTGATACTGAGCCTCGTCTGGCAAAGAGCCACGACACAGAGCAGCGAAACAACGCTCACTTTGTTTAACACAGATCCTGTAGGTTCTCAGAGGGGGGGGCACTCCATACACCTGTCCACCAAACACACAGGATTGTGTATACTAACTAGTGTGCGTATCAATGCACAGCCTTATTCTTTTTTTTATTAATTAAATCTATTCGTGAGGACGCAATGGCCTTTAAAAGTCGGACGGCATCAAGGAACGGACTCGTCCAAATATGCAACTGGTTGACAATAACTAAAAGTATAGAATGTGGCCTCTTTTATCCCCAAAGCGTTATTGGGGATGTTAACGTCTCACCATCATCACCGTCCTATTGTTTCTCCTCCCAGCAGGACGTCCACACACACACACACACACACACGTACACACACCAGCACACACGAAACAACAACCGACCGGTCTGAAGAAGAAGCAGCTGTCTTGGCTGGCAGCCATGTTTCTCCAGGGAGGAACAGACATGGAGCAGGAGGCAGAAGAGGAGGAGGACAAAGAGGGGGTGATGAAGAGGAGGGAGGAGGAGATATGGGAGGTGGGTTGGCGGGAGAACTCTCTAACTTAGTTAAATATGCCAGGTAAAAAAGAGTACGTTTTTGTGATGGGGTGCATGTTATGAGTGTAAACTGAGGCGAGTCGCTACACGGAGAACGAGGCCTGAGCGCGTGTGAGTAACGTGCACAGGTAGCCGGTGAAGGTGCTGGGACGTACTACTTTATTTCTCATTTTGGGGTAATTGTGTGAAATTGCATTTGAGCAGAAATGAATGAACACAAAGGTCAGAGTGTTAACATGTAACCACCGTGATCATTTGTAGATTGTGTGTGTAGTTTGTTCACACCTGTGTGCGTTTTGTATGCTCTCCTGCTCTTATGAGGATATTTTCCGTAGCTGGAGGGTAAACACTTGGTCACTAGGTCGGGGGCTCATCATGTCAACGGGGGCCCTGCATGGCAACGACGTGTGTACGCGTGTCTTTTGTTTGTGTGTAGAGGAATAACAATAATTTTCTCCTGATAATAATAATAACACTAAAATAAAAGCATGTGTGTGTGTGTGTGTGTTAGAGAGTATCTAGTATCTGGTCGCTTCGCTCTGGTGGAGTTGATGGTGACGTGTCAGCAGGTCAGAGGCCAGAGAGCATTAACGTGCTCACACACATTTAACGCTTATGTCAAAATGTAACCTAATATGACCCCAAAAATAGAGATCTAATATGTGATATCATCATACCTCATGTTTTAAAATCCTCTCAGTCATGTGGATGTCATTCATTAGTCACAGTGGTCACGGCTTTTAAAAAAATAATTTATGAGACAGAAGTTAGTGGTTGAAGAGTTTACACAACAAGGTTATTTTATAGGCTGGTTTTAGTAACTGAATGTTCAAATTGTCAAAGTCATAGTTGAGCTCCATATAAATTAGGAACAAATTAAAAGGTAAGGATTGAAGAAGGTTCTCAGAAATAGGAACATAGGTAATGTATATTATCCCCACAGTGATGCGCTCCAAAACGTCCAGGTACAATTCCATCATTCAACAGAGAAATATGGGATTATTGGCAGAGACCAAGCCTCATGTTGAATTATCTACTTGTTAAAACGTGTTTTGTATCTACTGTAAATATTTTTTGAAATCCCAAAAGTGTTAAATTGAGGGAATCAGACCAATCCGCCCCTCCAGTGGGACCCGACCCGTTTGGAATGAACCGAACCGAAGGCAGCGAGCCAGACCTCCCCACCCAACACCACCCAACACCAGAGACGCTACTCCTGTCGGAACGCAAGCTCGCGGCGTTGCACCGTCACACATGGCTCCATCTTCAGGTGTCCATAAAGGACAGAGCGCTTAGGAGAACCGGTGATTGAGCTAACTGGCCAGAGCAACGCTACCAAAGGCCGGCTGAATAAAGGGTCAGAGTGTTGCTCCACGGCAGAGCCCTCCTCCTCCTCCTCCTCCTCCTCCTCCTCCTCCACCTCTGGTCGGCCTGTTCTCCCCCTGCACTTTGCCTCGGGCTCAGCTTTCCCTCTCTAAGTCCAGCAGCACAGCAGCGGATATTAGCGCCCCAAGCCTCCGCTGACTTATTGGACCAAAGCTGCTGAGCCGAGGGCTCTGGGCAGAGAACAGAGCACCTGGGTCATGTCCTCCTGCTGGGACCAAACTCTGCACTTCTGTCCAATGGGGGAAACATAACCGACGGATTGGATGGAGAGAGGAGACGCGGACAAATAACAAGCGGATTCTGTTGCGGTCGGGTTCAAACGTTGGATCGGCCCTTTGGGACAGTGTGTGGTTTCATTTGTATCTGCGGTTGACATCTTTTGTTTATTAAAATAGGCCATGAAGAACTTTGACGTGAGAGGGAAGGAAAGATACAAACAAAGCACAGGAAGAAAAGAACGGTAGAGATTGAGGAACGGATAAAAAGAAAAGAAAAAAAATTAAGAGGTTGAGAGGAACCATGAAGAACAAGGAGGTAGGACAGAAGGGAAGGAAAGGTAAAAGGTGAGTGTGAGTCATGTCCGCTGGTCGAAGACAGCCTGTGACACAACAGGGGAGCTCCAGGACTCAATGTGTCCTCACACGTTTGCATGTCAGGGCAGTGGGAGGACGAGAGACTGCCAGGACGACAGGGACACACAGAGGGGGAGGTAGAGAGAGACAATGGGGAGCCGACGAGAGCACGCCATGGACTCAGGAAGTTCAAGCAGACAATTCTAATCCCCCAATTTCCTCCTCTCTAATCATCTTAGAGCTCGTGGCCCTCTCTAAAATTGGAAACATCTTCTCCACAACATGACACTCCCTCTGAAGCACACACACACACACACACACACACACACAACGTCCCTGTGTTGTCTGTGTGTAAAAATGAGTGCGAAAACACGACTCACTTCCATCAGCTGATCCGACTATGAATACCTCCAAGGTCGGGTCGCTTCATTCTAAAGCACAGTTTGACATTTTTGTCGTCTTCCAGATGAGAAGATCCTTTGGAATCTTGTGAAAACGCTATTGGTTGCACAGCTCTACACGTCTGCATGCTCCTACATGGTTTTATTGTTTTAGAAAGTCTTCTTAATAGACTTCATAATAGATATTTGGTTTTGCCCGTGGAGAACAAAACGACGAGGAACAGTTCCAGCAAACCAGGCGGAAAAGAACGGAATAAATCCACAGTTATCTGTTAAGGAGAAAGACAGCAGCATGAAAATGTGAAAATCAAGTTCTAAAACTATTTTAAATTGAATTAAAACTGATCGCGGCTAAAGTTTACACCTTTTTATCTTTAAGGAGAGAAGAACAGAATAGTCCAAATTCTTTCACCGGTGTTTTGGTAGCAGAAGATGATTATCTTAGCTTAGCATAAGGGCATAAGAGATACGACATCTTAACAAACAAATAAAAAACAGGACAAAGTGGGACTGGGACACTTACTGCTCCTGGTTCAGTGCAGAGTCATTCTTCTTTTAAAAAGGACTTCTGACCACTGATGTGTTGCCCGCTGGTCGTGATCCCCTTTGCCTCTCGGGGTGTTTTCAGAGTATAACAGCTTTTAACAGAGAACTATTCGTCACGTGGCGGATGGACAGTTTGGAGCAGGAATAAAGCCCTTGTTTATACTTCTAGGTCGCCACCTTACACTTAGAAGTTAATGTTCCCCTTTAGGTTTTCCTCCAGCGACTGATGCTCCGTGTCCGTGTAGCGACTAACGAACCAAACCTCAAACACGGTGAAGGGCTTCAGTACCGGACCGAAGGGAGACATACACAACCCCCCCCCACCAAAACAAATATGGAGAGAGGATTATGGGGCCATCACTTGTAGTGGTGCAGAAATCCCATTAACCCCTGTGGTGAACAAATGCAATACACATGCACACCCACAAACACACACATACACACAAACACACACACACACACACACACACCAAGGTTCATTATTCTCAGATTAGTTACTTTTCCTTGTTTATTACCTTTAAACCTTCTAATTATTTTACATTTAGTCATCAGGTTTTAAGGTGGATTTCAAATAAAAAGCCAATTTTGTCTCAGAGGAGTTCCACATACATCATATGCCAATTCCAACGCTTTTAAATGTTTTATATAAAATGAATTAGAATTCCAGGGGGGACTAGTCATCTGTTATGCTGAGGAACGCAGGTTGATAATTATTGTTTATGGTGGTGTCCCTGACTGTTTTCTAGGTGTGTCTCCTTGGCTCTCTGACTTCACACATTAAATGTTAATATTAATAATATCTGATTACACTGGAGAGTGTTTAATGTAGCTGAGCTGCAGACGGCTCGCCGGCCCGTTTCACATCCATTTTACCATAAACCTGAAGATCCGGGTGCAACATAATCTGGCAGCGATTCAACTGGGATTATTTATGTGTTTCATTTTAATTTAATTGTACAGGCAGGAAAGCATACAGGGATTAACTGTAAAAATGAAGACGTGTCTGTATAACCTGAACAGACGGATTATAAAATACAAACAACAAAAACAGACTGATGGAATGCAGAAAAACGAGGCAGACATTTTTAAAATACTTATACATCAGAGAATTTATTCAACTTTAAATTTGGGTCACTTGGGTGCAATAAAACACGCATTTATATATATTTTTTCTTTTTTTATATATAGATTTTTTTCAGAAGCACATTTTGGAAAGAATCTACAATTGTATTATGACTCAAAATTTAAATGGCAGATTTATTATAGAATGAATTATTATTTTTTGTGACATTTAAAAGCATGCAAAATTATTTTCTTAATGATTTAAATGCAAGTGAGCCTGAATGACATAAACTGCTTCCAATTGGCACCATTAATATGAATACTAATTTAAATAAATCACTCATCATTAAATCAGCAAATGGCAGTTTTCACTGCAGTTATTGAATTAAAAAAACACTGATCCGTTTCCCTGAAACGAGTCGACGGAAATCAGCACAGCTGCTTTTTGTGTCATTTGCAGCAGATAATCCTATTTAACCTCCTCGCTGCGCCGGACTGGGACGTCTCACTAATTACCCGCTAGGACCCCTGAGCACAGTGACGTCCCGATAGATCTCTGATACACAACTTGAACATTTTCCTTATTATTGTTGTTCAGTCGCAGATTATGTTATGGCAGATCCCTGTTTTATATATCAATGGGAAAGCATTTTGAATTCAATAAAAATTAAATTAATATTGGCCTTGATCCTATTTTAATGTTTTGTATATAGTTCATTTGTATATTCAAAAATCAATCCAATCCCATGTATATGAATATCTATGAAGCTGATGAAAAATAGAACAATTATAAAGGAATGGAAATAAATAATAAGAAATATCTAAATACTATGCTGACCCTGAGGAATTTCTAATTCATATTGTTATGTATGAATATTATCATAATAAGTAGTAGCTTTTTAATCACAAAGAATATATATGTATGGTTAATAGGACAGAATTATTTTAAGCTTAGATCCATTAAACAAAAAGTATTTGATTTTCATCCTATGTGAGAGACATTATGTGACAAAACATATAGTATTTTTAAGGTGACGCCTTAAATAATCATTATGTGCGGCTCAGATTCATTGAAAACCAAAAATCAAGACTTAATATCCTCAAAAGTCAAGTGATTGAACGGAGGATCCACCGATGATCCACCACACACACCATCATCATCTTCCGTTAGGGATAAAATCACGAAACAAATAAAATGATGCCGAGCCGCCCGGCGCACGCACGCACGCACGCACACACACACACACACTCAAGCAACAACTAACCGAAGCTACGCGCACGCGCGCACACACGCACTCTTCGGACCCGAAACAGCAGCGGACCGCAGCTCGTCATCCCGCCTGCACGGAGAAAGCGTGTTCTCAGTGTGTGTGTGTGTGTGTGTGTGTGTGTGTGTGTGTGTGTGTGTGTGTGTGTGTGTGTGGCTATCGAGAGGATGTCACACAGTTCACGGTCCTGTCACGGAGAGTCTGCGGTCGGAGGAGAGCAACCTGCCGCGGCCGTGAAGCAGCGCGGGGGACGCGTGGGACGTACCGGGGTCGCCGGTAACGAGCTGTCCTCTGAAGACCTCCTCTGGCACCGGGACCCCGCTCTCATGTCCCCGGCTCATTGGGAACCAGCCGGCCACAATAGCCTATTGTGAACCACCCCCCCCCTCACCAAAGCTGCCCCTCAACCCGCGTCTGTCTGCCAGTTTCTCTCCCTGCTCGGACCCCCCTGCCCCCCCCCCCCCCCGTACATTCTCCACTTCAGCCACCACAGCGGCGACGGGGGTGTCAAAGGTCGGCTGGCCTCGCTGACCACAACAAGCTGCTTAATGGGGCACTTCGGCCGCCGTCCCGGGACCACCGCGCGGAGACGGGTGCGAGCGAGCGTGCGGGAGTAACGGGGGGGGGGGGGGGGGGGTCTGCTGCCCGGTGCGATGTGTCGGCGCTCCAGAAGAAGTTTCCCTCTTTAATCAGATGGATGAGGAGGAGAAGGAGGACACACACACACACACACACGCACACACACTTCCCCCCGCGCCGGTCCACGGCTGGCGGGACGGCAGAGAGGAGCACAGCGAGCGCGGGGGGAGGGAGGGAGAGGGGGGAGGAGAGGGGGCGACGGAGCAACCGACAGATAGTTAAAAAAAAATTAAAAAGAAAACAACAAACAACCCGAACGGCTCCCAGAAAAAAAATCAATAACACGCCAAAAAGCTGCTGTGTGGAGCCCCGAGAAGAAGGAGGAAGAGGAGGCGACAATGTGAAGAAAAAGGGTGAAGAAAGCGAGAAAGAGAAGGAAAAAAGAAAGGTCGAGATGTTTGTGCCAACTCACCATCCACCAGGTCCTGGCGGAGATGTCGTAGCAGAGCTGCCATTTGATGGAGCCTTCGGAGCTTTTTGCTGCCATCGCGCCGTCAGCGAGCTTCATCTGATGCGAGCGCGCGCACCGCAGATAAGACGCCTAATTGAGAAAACATTTGCACTGGCATGTTGGGCAACATGTAGCCCGCGCCGCACCACGAGGCATCATGGGTAATGAGAAAAAAAAAAAGAAAAAAAAGCTCCTTGACAATGAACCAATCTCATTCAGACCCCGTGGCAAGGTGAGCGGCAGTCATCTGCTCAGAGAGGGAGAACACACACCCCCTCACGCACACGCACACACACACGCACACGCACACACACAGGCGCACACAGCGGAGCAGAATGATGAGCCTTTTTTCCACATCACAGTTCGCCTCGGGTTGGTTCTCCCTTCTTCCCCCCCCCCTCCGAGGGTATCATTAGGACTGGTTCTTCATCATCATCGTCACCAGGAGCAGAAGAAGAAGAGGAGGCAGCCCGGTCTAAACTGAACTGACTCGCAACAACTTCTCCTGCTTTGCGTTATGGTCACTTTAATGGAGGCAGGTAGAGAGGGTGGGGAGCTGCTTAGTACACTATCATGCGATGTTTGGTTTTCCCTCAAACTCCTCCATCCCTTCTTCAGCAGACAAACTTGTGTGTTTTGGCATAATTTCCTCCAGACTCAAGGACCCGGTGGAAGCTGAGAAACACCACCCACCTACCGCTCCACCCGTAAGTTTGCTTTCCAAACCTACCTCACAGACCTCTTTAAAAGCAAAAGAGCAGTCCTCAGTCTCTGTGACGTAACCATAATGATAATAGCCTGCTGATGGAGATGGAGCTGGTTTAAACACTGGTGGAGAACCTTGTAACCATCACAGATTGTTTACTTATGGCAGGTTAAAGTCATTAATAAGGAGAGTACATGACAAAGGACAATAAATCTATATCCAATTTAATCTAATGCCCTTTAAAAGATGTAATTTCTGCTACACACTAAATAAGTAGTCAGTTTATCTAACGTTCACTAATAATTGAATGTTGTTCCAGATGTTACGGAAAACAGTTAATAAATAAATATGTACTTTAGAGAAAACACTGAAGCGTTAATTATTCAATATTCATTCATATTACTTTTAGTTTGAACTTTTTTATCTCTTTATATTTGTACTGAAATGTGTTTTGCAATATTTGCTCCTGAGATGTTGTAAAGTACAATTATTAAGAAAGTGAACATATTAATTAAGAGTTAAGTAATTATAGGGAACAATGCACTGCTGGTATCATTTTGCATGCGAATTGTTTGGAAATGTAATACATTTGAGCACTTTTTGTTTCTCATCATCTTTTAACCACTTTAATTTAACAACGTCACATTAGCGTGCATATTGGGAAGAGGCAAATAAAATAACGCACAACACATCAAAATACATCTTCCACAAATATATTTCTCAGGGTTTAAATTTTCTTTGATTCCAAACATGTATGTGTATCAATATTATGAATATGTGTATTCATATTTTGAATGTCAGGACTTTAAGTAGGTCATACAGTGAAGACAACATGTGTTAAAAAGGAGCCAATTATATTGGGTAAACAGCAAGTTTAAATAATTTAAAACATATTTTTACTCTATTATTCACAATGTTCATATTTGTATAACACTGATACCTTAAAAATGTAAAGAACATCTACGTAGTTTCCAATTCATCCAACATAGAAATATACTTAGTGGGACGTATTAACCAGCCTGCACTCGTTGATGTGCAGTATATCTCTTCCTTATAAAAGGTGTGTTAACAATGGATGATGAGAAACAGTCAGCAGTGTTTCCCCTACACAGAATCTCGCCGGTAAATGCAGCTAACCACGGGATGTTTTAGGATTGCGAGGCTTTTCTGAGATAATTTGTGGTTAAAAATGTTCAACTCAAACGAGGCACGAGATCCCTTCACCCCCACCCCCCAAGAGCAGCGGGACTCGATCCAAAACAGCGACATCCCATCAAGTCGGACATCAACAAACATGTGGTTCAAGATAACTTGTGCGCTGCACTGAGGTTTGTTGGGGGGTGGGCGGATAATAACAGGGGGGTCTGTGAAGCTCAGGTTCCTAATCAGAGGGGGAATACCTGGACCAGAGCAGAGCCATCATCCAAACAGGTCTCCCATTGTGGCGGCCGACTAGAGGAATGCGATTCAGCCGGAGATACGGAAGGACGTTTGGGTTGTCGAGCGGGGGTAAGGTACACCAGGCCAGGAGGTGAGGAACAGGGGAGAAAGGGGGGAGGGGGGGCTGTCTACACTTGATCAGCGGAAGAAGAGCCAATGGTTTGCAATGGACAGCTGGGAGACCAGAACCCGAGTTACAACCACTCGAGCTACTACAAGAAAAAGTCAGCTAACCTGAGCTTGAGGGTTTAGCCGCTAAATAGAACTGATAGCTAGCGCAAACTAAACAGTTCCAACCACTAGACAAGCTGTTTGCTTAATTTAACCATTTCATTTGGATGAAATAAAAACCATAAGCGTGAAGCACACTGTGATTCAGGTAAGATATTAACTTATTGGATTGAAACAGTTTATTTTTTAAGTTACATTAACAGAGTACAGTTCAAAAAGCTAGCATAAAATGTTAGCTAATTACGAACAGTTTTCCTCGCTGCCGTATATTATTGGCGACTTGGCGTGGCTACAAGAATAACTGTTGAACTGAGCATTTAAAATATGCATGTGCTGAGCCACACAACGGGCAAAAGTCAATCCCAATGAACGAAAGCGGCTAACCACAAACTAACTAACAAACTGGACTTTGTCAAACACAAAGGGAACTCCTTGAAAGGTGTGTTAGATTTCTGCTCAGTAGCGTTAATTCTTGCCACGTTCAAGCATTAACGCTTGCATATGGCGTTTGACAAGTTGTTTTTTATCTGCTCTTGTTCGGCATGCGGGTCAGGGACAGACATTTTTTGGGGGCCAACTGGGCCGGCGCCCCTGCCCTTGAGCCTCAAGGCAGTTATCTGGTTGAATTACACACATTTTTTAATTAATGTAAGTGCCTTGCCTGTAAACAGAGAAGCAACAAATTCAGTGAGGCACCTTTTTGAATCGGAATCAAATGGATTCGGTAAGGTCAAGAGGACAAAGAGGACTTGTCACTACAGTATATCAATGGTCCATCTATGATACTTTGTTTGTATATAAGACTGAGGACAAAGTAGGAGAAACAAGAGGATAAATGAACCCTCGTCGCTTCCCCCCACCGTCAGGGATTGACTTAGCCTGAGTAGAGTACAGCTCTGGGAGAGGGTCAGGCAGAATTCAGCCCGGGCTAACACCGCGACATTACTGCGTCCCAAATTACTGCGCCAAACCAGGAGGCAGGAGTCGCTATCACTAAGATGGCTAACGTACGTGACACCGGAAGATTATAAGATAGCGATGCTATTTTGGCCAACTCCTAAAATTGTGTATTCTTGCATCAATGTAATTTATTTGGCTTCATTTCTTTTATAACTGCTGACTGTATAGGATTGTATGGACACGGTAGAAAAGGTGAAGCACTGCCCCCCGTTTCACCTGCTAAATTGTCTAATTTATGTCTGTGTTATGTTTGTATGTTCAGCTGAATGGCACAAACCTATTGTCAGCAAGAGCTAAAAAGTTTGCAGATGAACTAGATTAGAACCAGATGAAACAGTGTGTGCACATTTGAAATGTTGTGAATCACAGATTTACTACAACAATGGCTAAGAACTCATGTGTTTGTCATTCGTTTTCCTATTTTAAGACAGAGACCATGTGTCAGCTTCACCTGCATGCCCTTTCACTCCGGGTATTTACAAAACAAACACTTTACAGCTTAAAGAATGAGATGCTGCTGTATTAATAATAGATACCCACATGAATATGATGCTATGTGTAAAATTCATTCTTTCCTACATGATTGGAGGGAATATTTAGGAATATTGTACATTTGCATTATGATATCTGTGCAGAGGAGACACATATGAATGTGTAATGTGGAGGTGAAATACCAAAGTACCAATTTTGAGTTTGTCCAAGACTAATTTTAGTGTTACATGTTGATAAATACAACTGATGGTGTGTGATGCCCCGACATGTAAAAACGTTGTACTGTATACAGTGAAGATGTGGTGTCCACGCTGGTCATTCACTCAGCTCCCAGTAGAAGGCAGTGTTGTGTTTCTGGGTTTTATTTACAATTATAACCTGCAGAGGAAAGTGGATGTTATGTTTTCTCATTTGCTGGTATCTGATTCTACGAGAGGATTTTACTCACCTCCTCAATAACTGTACACCTCTCTCCACCCGGTCGGACTGTTGCAAAAATAAAACATATGAAGTAAATCAGTTTTGCCTCTTTGTCTTTTTTCTAATCACTTAAAGTATCAATTAAGTACGTTTAGTTCCAGGTGCAGATAAAGTCAATACTCATTTAAATAGGATTATTATAGAGAAAAGGGTGTTTTCAAGCTCTTTATTGTTTTCAAGCTCTTTATTGAAGTCAGTGCATACCGGGCAGAGAAACCCTAGTTTCACATTTTCAGAAGGGGCTTAAGTTAATCTATTATTTTAGCGTTTATAATGCTTACATGGAGTATATTTCTAAATAAAGGCTTAATGTGGTCTAACAAACGTATTACAATTCGCGAGTGATGTGGATGGATGGGTGGCCTGAACTCATATTGTTCTAGTGGCCCAGCTGAAGATTTATCCAACATTGGACGTCATTTTCTAAACGACGCATATTTTTCACTCCAGGAAAGACTTTTTGAGACAGAGCAATTGAAATGCTCCACGTCGATCGAGCTTTGAAAAATCCATAACATACTAGTCTTTTTTGGCATAGACATATTATCCCCAAATTCCAATAAGTTTCCTGTGTTTTTGCATTTTACTTCCTTCCTCTTACTAACCAGGGAGAAGGGGAGACGGGGAGAAGGGGAAAAGAGACCGGATTGTCGACATCTGTTTTCCCTTTCCTCCCCTCTTTGTGGAGCTCGGCGGCGCCCCTGGGCGTCACAGCAGCAGCAGCACCCTGCCACCCAGCACTGCATCCAACCACCCTCCCACCCACCCATCCATCCATCCGCTCCTCCTGCCTCCCGCCCGCCTGGCTGTCCCGATGAAGCTCGCTGAAGCCAAAGTGTCCATATGAAGACACATTAACAGGGATGCTCTGCCAGCTGTCCTTCCACTGCCACAGCCACCACATCAGCCATATTAAATGACCCTCTTTTCTCCTCCTCCACAGTCCGTTTAAACCACCATGTTGGCGTTGTCACCTGTGTATTCGCCCGCTGTTCCTCTGCTCATTTGAAAAAAAAGGTTCAGCTCAGCAACATCTGCACTCGTGGAACGTAGGAGGATTCAGAGCACACGGCATTTGACAAAAGCCAGGAAGCCCGAGCTCCAAACAACAGTGTTTGTTTTCAAGCGCTCTTCCCCCTTCGCCCTGATTGCTGTCAGATGACTTCGTGTTCCAGCTGGTTGGGACTGCGGAGGGAGAACCACACAGAGAAATAAATACCACACATCCTCTTTTAGTCCTGCTGCTGTCGACGTATATATATTGCACTCAGTATGAAGTGTAAATGGGCCAAAGGGCTTTGAAATCCACCGCAGGAACTGATTGCTCTCTCTGTGCTGTGACCGTGGGATTTACTGTGGGAAGTGAATGAGATCAGAGACTCACTGATTCCCTGGAGCCTTTTAACCTGTTGGTTGTTTTTTCCCGCTGCTGGTAGAATCTCCACGTTGAAGATCAAGTGAAAATTTAAGAATATTTCCAGACAGATCGGGAACAAGAGCGTTCACGCTTCAGTTTCGCAACTCCAACCCTCACAGAGCCAAAAGCGATGAAATCCCTCAAAAACAGGACAACTAATACATACGTTCACATACAGCACATTCCATTAATCAAATACAGCCTCAGAGACACACTGGCAGGATCAGCAAAGCTATAAACCCATGAATTGATGAACATCAGTCTATTTCATCCACGCCAAACTCTGACAAACATGTCAGAGCTAGCTATGAGTGGGGACGTTACAAATGGGACAAACACAAAATAAGACTGCTGCCTGTATTAATGGCCGTTATCCTGGTGGAACATTACAATATGACCTGGGGAGGAAACCAAAACCGAAATTAGGTAAGTCTTTTTCTGCCTTCTCCGTAATTTCACACCAAATTCTCATTTTCACCTATCAAAACCCAAACGCATCATCATCAATGGACCCTTGCTAGTCCTTGGGTTATTTAAACACAGAAAGGCATGAATGCTGATGTCCTAATCCCATTACTAAATATTAGTAGATAGTAAAACTTTATTTCACACTGTTACATCATTAGTGTGCTGTAACAATATAATTTTCCTCTGTTGAAACTAAGGCATCGAAACAAGAAACACCGACCCAGACCGAAAATGTATAGAGACGGGTATCCACATACACATGGCCGTAATGCACATCTACCTACTGGGAACATCCACAGTTATTCATTGTAACATTGGAACGACATCAGGGCTTTAAATTTAACGATAGTGCACGTTCTCCAGGCGACCTTGGGGAGGTTTCATGGGTATGAGAGGAGCTTTCCTAAGGATCCTACAGAGGGTTAATTGGTAGAGGGTTCCTCTGTCGGTGGTCTTTGAAGAGGCCGAAAGGACCATGGAGGAGGTTTCTGGAGTTTCTAGGAAGGAGAATCATTTAGTCCTTGAGGGGTTCCAAGTATCATTGGACAAAAGGCCCTTGTGCAATCCTTTAATTGTTCAGGGCAGTGGTTCCCAAACTTCGGGGCGGAACCCAAATTTAACGATAGTGCACATTCAGGCCATTGGAATGCCTCACGCAATTGTCCAATCAGAAAAGTGAAAACTACATCTCATCTTTATTTAGCTCTAAATATTCAATACAAACTTTTTATTGACCGATTTGTCATAATCGTAAATTAAGAACACAAATGCTGCGATTATGCCCAAAGGGCTGCACAGTTCTGCTTGGCTAACTACCGGAGTTAACACAGTGAACAGCTGTTCTCCGTAGCGCTCTTCTGTTTACAACAGAGTGAACATGTAACGTCATCTAGGGTTCAATTCAATTATATGATGTTGCATTCATTCTCCAAACTTTAAAAATTATAAAAGAGAAAAAAGCATAATGCAAAGGCCTGGACATGTTTCCTTGTTGTTGCATTTGTTGCAATTTGTACAAAAAATATATCTTGTGCTAACAGCATAGCACGTTAAATCGTACCTCAGGAGACGTTCTCATTATCATGCTCTCTGAACCAAAAAAAGAAATGGATACTCGTCTTATCCCTTGAAAACTAGCTATTTTATGGATGAATGCTCCTATGTCCAAATATCTTCTGCGTGCCCTGAACGCAGCCCAAGGACAGTAATAAGGACCTGCTGGACCTGTGCTCCGACAATTAGAGAGACGTACACAGACCATCCAGGCATCTGGTTCACTGAGCAAAAAAACCAAATCAGTCAAATAACGACTTCATTGTTTCTTCAGCAAAGGCTGTGAAGAGTAAGAACATGTCTGCAGCAGAAGCTCAGCTGAATAATTAATTAAAGTCGTCAAACAAAAGTTGACCATGCTGGACCATGACACGTCAGAAAAGAAGAAGTGGAACAAGAGGAGGTTTGTATAGTTTCTCTTCCCATGTTTTTTAAAGTCTGTTTCACATCATGGAGTTAGTTCCACCTGTAAGTTAACTGCTAACAGAGCCTGTTGCTATGGTTACCTGCATTATTAGGAACAACGGTCATACTGTTGAGCAGAACTGTGATTGAGGTTAATCTGTATACACTATACAGGTTTATGTTTTGATTAAAGGGCCCTGAAGAGGTGTTATTTGCCATTAAAAAGGTTCCCAATGTCCTGGAGAGAACTCTAAGCAACCTTGGGGACGTTTCATGGGTTTGAGAGGAGCTTTCCTGAGGCAACGTGATCTCCAAAACCTGTTAGTAAAAATGTATACGAAAGTCTTGAACATACAAATTCGTAACAATACATAGGAACTGGCGGTGGTAAACCACGCCCCTTGAGTGAACAACATGGCGGACCATGTCGGATTCTTGAGCGAACATCTCTCCGCCATGTTGGATTTTTTGAGGGGGTTAGGGTGAGTATTCTATTCTTACAAGTTAACATTGATTTCTCGTTAAAAATGCAATCATAACACGTTTATGTTACATCGTTAGACTTCACAAAGTGTGTTTACGGGGCGCAGGTCCCCGTTCACTTTGAATAGGGTGACGTCATCAGTTGCAGTCCGTATTTATTTCGTATGTATCACTACGAATTTGTATGTTTGTATACATTTTTACGAACAGGTTTTGGAGATCAGGCTGTTCCTGATGATCCTTAAGAGGGCTCATTGGTAGAGGTTTCCTCTGTCCTTGAGGGGGAAGCAGGGGTCTTTGAAGAGGCCCAAAGAGCCAAAGAGTTTCTAATAAGGAGAATCATTTAGTCCTTGAGGGGTTCCAAGTATCATGGGACAAAAGGCCCTTGCGCAATCCTTTAATTGTTCAGGGCAGTGGTTCCCAAACTTGGGGGCGGGACCCCCAACGGCACCCCACACAGTAACAACGGTAAAAAAAAAGACATCCTGGTATGAGCCTCAAGATGATCCCAGAAGGGTCCCAAAGATTCTTCAGGGGTCTCTGTTGCATGTTGTAAGGAGAAGAAAGTAGCACGGAAACTGATGTTTTAGGAAGTCATTCATTTAAGGAAAATGGAATTTTGGAGGAGGAGGCTTATGTTGTCCTTGCAGACGCTCTAGCTGCCCCCGTTGAAGATTCATTTTAGTCTCACAAGGTGATCAGATCAGGGAATCTCAAAAAGAGAATCCTGTCTTCAATCTCTAATGCTAATCCTGGAGTCTTTGAGGAGTAATCACAGCTCCAGTGGAGACTTAACCTCATCATTGAGGAAGTTCTTGGGGTGCTTGAGAGGGTTCTGAGGGATGTTTGAAGAGGTTCCCAGAGTACTTAAAGGACAAGGTCCTTAACTGGAAACAGTGCAAACCATCACTGTTACCTGTTCATATCAATTTATTACCTGTTCATATCAATTCATTACCTGTTCATATCAATTCATTACCTGTTCATATCTATTCATTACCTCGAGCACTGATTTAGACCATTTGCCCAGAACTACAAGATAACACGTGAGAGACGTTTAGAGAGCAGGATTTACCCCCGGGCTCTGATCTGAGAGGACTTCAGTACCGTTCCAATAGCAGCTCTGACTGACGACGAAGTGGACAACAAAGACTCTGGGGACTAAAGTGAGGTGAGGTCAATACATTCTGCTGGAGAGTCTTCGTACAATAGAGCTGACACCTTCACTGTACAGCCAGCTGCTGCACTACAGCATCCATACACACACACGGTGTGTGCATATCGTGAATATAGAGGCAGCCACAGCGCCCAGAGGGGATGCAGACAACAAGGACCAGAGAGTGTGTGTGTGTGTGTGTGTGTGTGTGTGTGCAGGGATTTGAACGTCAGCCACTAGCACCATCTGGCTCCCTTGTCACTCAGAGCCAAGATGTCCGGTCGAACTGCATGCTGGTGAGTTTGGACGTGGTTGTGAAGGCTGGCTCGTTGCGTTCTGAGGTTGTTGTTGTGGTTTTTCTTCTCCACCAAGACACTCTGATTGTCAGTTTGTTGATAATTAAGGAACTGTAATCCGGACTAAATGTTAATGTCCAGTAGATAAGAGGCACGTGTCTCTGTTTGGACAATCCTACATGGATCTTATAGCTGCTATTATATCTTTGGAATACATACATCTGAGATATTATAGCAAACAACAAAAAGATATTGCAAAAAAACACATCAAAACAACCACGAAATAAGGCTTTGAACTGTTAAAATAAACTTTCCACAGCCAGATAAGTGCTTTTTAGAGACACTTTAAAGAAGCTTTTGGGATTTTAAGTTCCTGTTCCAGGTAACCATTCACTTTGAGATCCCTAATCCATCGCAGTTTGTATTGCTTGTGAAGAAAGTCTCACCATAAAGAATATTTTCGAATCTTGTAATGTGTGAATCCATCTATAAATGTTTCTAAAAACATGGCTGTGGGGCTTACACAACAATTGATTTATTTACATCGTAGTGCAGTAGATGGACTTGAAGATACAAACTAGTAGTAGAATGCTTTTTATCAACATTTCAAAAATTAAAATGAGGTCAATGCAGCTGATATTTATTTGTTGAATAAAATAATATGAGAAAGATAGAGTTAAAATAGAACCGCAATTAATGTTGATTTCCTCCCAGTGCCGCTGAAAACCAAAGAATTCTAATTCATACAACATTTCTGTTTTAATTGAGGTCATGGTCGTGAAATCCCCTGAATTTTGTCCATCACTCTGTTTACCCCCACAGGAGGGACACGTGTCACAGGCCACCTGACAAAGATGTTTAATAACAGACAAACACCTCCGTATTCCCAGATTAATGAGGACTTTCTAGCACGTCCTCTTCAGCTTTATTTCCCTCAGACGACTCCGCGTGGCGCCCTTGAAGTTTATTTATACCCTGCGACCTTTAGCCGTGTCTTAATGGATTATCAGAAGGCACTCATCAATTCTGCCGGGTGAGGGCTGACGGTCACGTTGGCACCCAACATAAAAGTTTTGGAGTGATTTGTTTGGCGCTTTTTCCTGATGAAAAAAGAAGGAAGATAAAAAACACACAGAGGCGTTGCGGTTCCCTCCAATAGGAAAAAAAAAACAAGGCCCCGAAGACACCAGAGCGGCCGCCAAATGACGCTGAGGCAGGCGGCCGATGCCAAGTGCGCCGTGGTCCTTCCCCTAAAACAAGATAGTGTGCATTTTGTGTTGGCATTGCGGCGGACAGGCCGGGGCTAGTAGCCAGAGAGACCCCGGCTGTGCTGATGTCCATCTTGGCACATCATTGCCTATCAGGAAGAGTGGCGTTTGAGTGGCAGCCAAGCCTGTCATCCTCATGTCCTCTGACAGCCAGCACCCCGCCCCCACAACCCCTCAAAGAGAATCAAACCTTCGCTCTGCAGACTAGCGGGGTTCCTACGGTACCAACGGCAAACAGCACCACTCACCAACAAAGACACGCGGCCCGTAGAGTTGAGGGCACGAGGCTGAAAATGGCAGCCAAACGCAATACATGACTTCAGTTCCATGAGCCAACTTTCCTTTGATCGACAAGCATCGCCAACGTAGACTCTCTTCTTATCATGGCTACCAAATAGAAAATACTACTGAACAACAACTGGAATGGGACATTGTCACTTTTGATAAATAAGTGGTTTGCCCTATTTTAATAGATTTTGTTGAGTTAGATAAATAATTATAATACTAAATCTGGTTTGGGAATTATATACATTTAGAGGCCTGGAGAACTCATACGTTCTCTGTGAAAAGAGAAAATTATTAAATGAAAATTAAAAGCTTCTTTTTCATTAGTGAGACATAAGCAATCCATTTGTTATATATATAAATTTATACAGTTTATGAATAAAAGTTTTCTTTGAACACTACAAAAAAGGGGAAATATCAACATGCTGTCTGTGAGTGCATCTACAATGCTTTGTAATGAGATTAAATTGCACACTCAAAATCAATATTGATTGAGTTTTTTTTAAGGTTCTTACACCTTCCGGCTGGCAGCTCATCTCGTCCTGGCAGACCTACCGGGTGTCTCCAGCCAGCAGCTGGGGAGCTCCGGCCAACAGCACAGTAAATACATCACCATGGTTTCTCGATGCAAAATAGAGCAGTGGAATTACATAGTAGCGTCTTCAGGGCCCTCTCTTCTCTTAGATCCAAGTCCTTACTGCGACCTGCCTCCGGCGTTTCCGCCACCATTCATCACCTCTCGACCAGACGCCAACCACAACTGGTCTTTCCCTCAAACGCTGGAGATGGAACAGGTTGGATCAATCCTCTATCGGGGGGGAGGATTATTTGCAATAACTTGAACGACATTGGAAGCCGCTTCCCCCACGCCAGCTCCTTCTGCGGAGGGGCCACACCAGACCAGCCTGTTCCCATGAACCAGCTTGGTGATGGCAATGGCGAGGACTTCTATGAAAACAAAAAAAAACTATCGTCATTCTAATTTGGTTATCTCGTGGGTTTTTGTTTATTATATGTGACGGATATTTAGCTGTCAGAGGGACTCACCGAACGGCTACGACTATCTAATTTTATTGGGGTCAAGATCTTTCAATGGAAAAGCATTTGAGTCTCTGTAAGCTTGTGGTTTGTGGTTTGTGATTTGGATGACTGCAGAGCATGTAGTCCGCATGAAACAGTTAACAGTTGTGTGTGAATTTGCACAAGAATATCATCTTTATTGTCATCCAAGTGCTGAAAACGGAGACATCGGCCACTTTCTCCTGCAATGAGGAGGGCCAATAATTTGAAATTGGGGGCGGGGGGGGGGGGGGGGGGGACTTGGGTCAAAGCTAGCTCTAAGATTTCACCTTCTATGTATAATGCCCCCTTTGTTGTGACTGCAGATTAGAGAGTGCAACTTAAGATCACTAAATACCTGCTTTCCCCTGAGTGAGCTGCTTAAAAGCTCACTTTTATTCCCTCTTCCCTTTTCAAATGTTCCTCCCAAAGCAGCCTCCAACGGCCACCTCGAGCCGGGTGGCTTTCATCTGTTGATCTAGTGGAAGCCGGCGGCTGGCACTCCACCGCCCAAATTAGACTGTCCATCTCTACCACCATACTGCAGGACCTTCTGTGATATATACGATCTGCTGCCGGTCGTGATAGGAAATCTCCAGATGTGAATCATGTAAAACAAACTTGGTTGAATCCTCCTTCTTTACTCCCAGGTCTGTGTTTGTTTTCCACAACCTTTCTGCCATCCCATGTTTGAATCTGCACAATCCTTAAGCCTCAATTAAGCTCCTGTTTTTGCTCCAATTCCATTGTATTATTTAACTTAGTATGTCAAGTGAAAGACAACCAATCATCAGCATCACAAATCATATCTTAACTTTGTGAAGTATCTACAATGACCACATGCTTTGGTACCCTTCAGGTTTCTTTGGCCGGCATTGTGGGGTGGAGAGATGATAAATGATACCATTATCATGCTAATTGGGAGTCTGTGCAGCCATATGTGAACGATGACCAGATGATGTACTAGTATTAATGTATGTATGTATTAATGTAATGTTTCTTTTGGTTTCCTTGGAACCGAACCACTGTAAAACATAAATGCCCGTATGCACAAAGTTTCTCCAGCCCGATCCGTTAGCCGCAACATTTCCCCCGGTACAGCCTGGTGTAATTTTCACACTATTTACTTTTGCTCACACTAAATTAGGTTTCAAAAAAGACACTACAAATAGTGTAGCGGCAATCTTACCTCCGTCCACGTTGATCCTTATTATCACTGTTACAGTCTGTGTATGGGCTTGTGAGCTTGATGAGTAATGAATGGGTCTGTCCAGTGGGTTTGTTTAGGCTTTCACACTAACTCGTCTGGTAATGTATTCACTACACGACCCATGATCCAAGAGTTGCAAGGGGCAGTTTCATCTATTATCAAGATGATATCTCCTGGCATCAAGTTCCTCTGTAGTGTGTGCCACTTTTGTCTGTCCTGAAGAAGTGTTCTCTGGTC